>NW_026111888.1:243776-276276 GCF_024679095.1 Eriocheir sinensis
TTCCCTGCCTGCCTGTCTGTCTGTATAAGTCTTGTAAGTATTGTAAGTCTGCATCCCAAACATACAATTAAGCCAGGGTCTGCATCCCACCCCGGCAATTAAGCCAGGGTAAGCATCCCACCCCGGCAATTAATCCAGGGTCAGCATCCCACCCAGGCAATTAAGCCAGGGTCAGCATCCCACCCAAGCAATTAAGCCAGGGTCAGCATCCCACCCAAGGAATTAAGCCAGGGTCAGCATCCCACCCAGGCAATTAAGCCAGGGTCAGCATCCCACCCAAGCAATTAAGCCAGGGTCTGCATCCCACCCAGGAAATTAAACCAGGGTCAGCATCCCACCCAGGCAATGAAGCCAAGGTCAGCATCCCACCCAGGCAGTTAAGCCAAGGTCAGCATCCCACCCAGGGAGTTAAGCCAGGGTCATCATCCCACCCAGGCAGTTAAGCCAAGGTCAGCATCCTACCCAGGCAGTTAAGCCAGGGTCAGCATCCCACCCGGGCAGTTAAGCCAAGGTCAGCATCCCACCCAGGCAGTTAAGCCAGGGTCAGCATCCCACCAAGGCAATTAAACCAGGGTCACCATCCCACCCAGGCAGTTAACCCAAGGTCAGCATCCCACCCAGGCAGTTAAGCAAAGGTCAGCATCCCACCCAGGCAGTTAGGGCAAGGTCAGCATCCCACCCAGGAAGTTAAGCCAGGGTCACCATCCCACCCAGGCAGTTAAGTCAGGGTCAGCATCCCACCCAGGCAGTCAAGCCAAGGTCAGCATCACACCAAGGAAGTTAAGCCAGGGTCATCATCTCACCCAAGCAGTTAAGCCAAGGTCAGCATCCCACCCAGGCAGCTAAACCAGGGTCAGCATCCCACCCAGGCAGTTAAGCCAAGGTCAGCATCCCACCCAGGCAGTTAAGCCAGGGTCAGCATCCCACCCAGGCAGTTAAGCCAGGGTCAGCATCCGACCCAGGCAGTTAAGCCAAGGTCAGCATCCCACCCAGGCAATTAAGCCAAGGTCAGCATCCCACCCAAGCAGTAAAGCCAAGGTCAGCATCCCACCCAGGCAATTAAGCCAAGGTCAGCATCCCACCCAAGCAGTTAAGCCAGAGTCAGCATCCCACCCAGGCAGTTAAGCCAAGGTCAGCATCCCACCCAGGCAATTAAGCCAAGGTCAGCATCCCACCCAGGCAGTTAAGCCAGGGTCAGCATCCCACCAAGGCAATTAAACCAGGGTCACCATCCCACCCAGGCAGTTAACACAAGGTCAGCATCCCACCCAGGCAGTTAAGCCAAGGTCAGCATCCCACCCAGGCAATTAAGCAAAGGTCAGCATCCCACCCAGGCAGTTAAGCCAGGGTCACCATCCCACCCAGGCAATTAAGCCAGGGTCAGCATCCCACCCAAGCAATTAAGCCAGGGTCTCCATCCCACCCAGGCAGTTAAGCCAAGGTCAGCATCCTACCCAGGCAGTTAAGCCAGGGTCAGCATCCCACCCAGGCAGTTAAGCCAAGGTCAGCATCCCACCCAGGCAGTTAAGCCAGGGTCAGCATCCCACCAAGGCAATTAAACCAGGGTCACCATCCCACCCAGGCAGTTAAGCCAAGGTCAGCATCCCACCCAGGGAGTTAGGCCAGGGTCATCATCCCACCCAGGCAGTTAAGCCAAGGTCAGCATCCTACCCAGGCAGTTAAGCCAGGGTCAGCATCCCACCCAGGCAGTTAAGCCAAGGTCAGCATCCCACCCAGGCAGTTAAGCCAGGGTCTGCATCCCACCAAGGCAATTAAACCAGGGTCACCATCCCACCCAGGCAGTTAACCCAAGGTCAGCGTCCCACCCAGGCAGTTAAGCAAAGGTCAGCATCCCACCCAGGCAGTTAGGGCAAGGTCAGCATCCCACCCAGGAAGTTAAGCCAGGGTCATCATCCCACCCAGGCAGTTAAGCCAGGGTCAGCATCCCACCCAGGCAGTCAAGCCAAGGTCAGCATCACACCAAGGAAGCTAAGCCAGGGTCATCATCTCACCCAGGCAGTTAAGCCAAGGTCAGCATCCCACCCAGGCAGCTAAACCAGGGTCAGCATCCCACCCAGGCAGTTAAGCCAAGGTCAGCATCCCACCCAGGCAGTTAAGCCAGGGTCAGCATCCCACCCAGGCAGTTAAGCCAGGGTCAGCATCCGACCCAGGCAGTTAAGCCAAGGTCAGCATCCCACCCAAGCAGTAAAGCCAAGGTCAGCATCCCACCCAGGCAATTAAGCCAAGGTCAGCATCCCACCCAAGCAGTTAAGCCAGAGTCAGCATCCCACCCAGGGAGTTAAGCCAAGGTCAGCATCCCAACCAGGCAATTAAGCCAAGGTCAGCATCCCACCCAGGCAGTTAAGCCAGGGTCAGCATCCCACCAAGGCAATTAAACCAGGGTCACCATCCCACCCAGGCAGTTAACACAAGGTCAGCATCCCACCCAGGCAGTTAGGGCAAGGTCAGCATCCCACCCAGGAAGTTAAGCCAGGGTCATCATCCCACCCAGACAGTTAAGCCAGGGTCAGCATCCCACCCAGGCAGTTAAGCCAGGGTCATCATCCCACCCAGGCACTTAAGCCAGGGTCAGCATCCCACCCAGACAATTAAGCCAGGGTCATCATCCCACCCAGGCAGCTAAGCCAGGGTCAGCATCCCACCCAGGCAATTAAGCCACGGTCATCATCTCACCCAGGCAGTTAAGCCAGGGTCATCATCCCACCCAGGCAATTAAGCCAGGGACATCATCCCACCCAGGCAGTTAAGCCAGGGTCAGCATCCCACCCAGGCAATTAAACGAGGGTCAGCATCCCACCCAAACAATTAAGCCAGGGTCATCAACCCACCCAGGCAGTTGAGCCAAGGTCAGCATCCCACCCAGGCTTTTAAGCCAGGGTCAGCATCCCACCCAGGCATTTAGGCCAAGGTCAGCATCCCACCCAGGCAGTTAAGCCAAGGTCAGCATCCCACCCAGGCAGTTTAGCCAGGGTCATCATCCCACCCAGGCAGTTAAGCTAGGGTCAGCATCCCACCCAGGCAGCTCAGCCAAGGTCAGCATCACACCTAGGCAGTTAGGCCAAGGTCAGCATCCCACCCAGGCAGTTAAGCCAGGGTCAGCATCCCACCCAGGCAGTTAAGCCAGGGTCAGCATACCACCCAGGCAGTTAAGCCAAGGTCAGCATCTCACCCAGACAGTTAAGCCAAGGTCAGCATCCCACCCAGGCAGTTAAGCCAGGGTCATCACCCCACCCAGGCAGTTAACCCAGGGTCAGCATCCCACCCAGGCAGTTAAGCCAAGGTCAGCATCACACCTAGGCAGTTAAGCCAAGGTCAGCATCCCACCCAGGCAGTTAAGCCAGGGTCAGCATCCCACCCAGGCAGTTAAGCCAGGGTCAGCATCCCACCCAGGCAGTTAAGCCAAGGTCAGCATCCCACCCAGGCAGTTAAGCCAAGGTCAGCATCCCACCCAGGCAGTTAAGCCAGGGTCAGCATCCCACCCAGGCAGTTAAGCCAGGGTCGGCATCCCACCCAGGCAATTAAGCCAGGGTCAGCATCCCACCCAGGCAATTAAGCCAGGGTCATCATCCCACCCAGGCAGTTAAGTCAAGGTCAGCATCCCAACCAGGCAGTTAAGCCAGGGTCATCATCCCACCCAGGCAGTTAAGTCAAGGTCAGCATCCCACCCAGGGGCCGGATTCATCAAACCATTTACCAGACCTCTGTTTGGTAAGTTTCGCGGTATCTCCGCCCACCCGGTAAATCGGTATTCATCAACCACTTACCGCACCTCTGGTAAGGCCAAAAGTTACCACGGCTCCGAGCACCCGTAACTGAGTTACCGGAGGCGTGGTAAGTGGGTAAATACTGCCGCCTCAGGTTTATTTTCCCGTGTGACTGCTTGTATCGGCGGTTCCTGAACATGACAATGCAATTGCGATAATCTCGGTAGTTGCAGGAGTATGAAAACGTATAATAGTGACGGAAATAAGTGGAGAGAGACGTGGAAAAGACGAAGTGAGTGACACGTAGCCGCATCGGCGATGAGTTATCCTCAGTTTTCACTCTCTACTTATCGTGTTCCATGGTTTTATACGCAAATATTCGACTGACATGCTTAGTAGTGAATGGAAGTGACAAACATGAGTGAGTACAGCCGTGTAAATACCGCTGAGTAAATCAAAATGAACTGCACATTAGCGGGTCAGCTGGCAGCTTTGCACGAATCAAAAGTGGTGGGGTTTTTTACTTAAATTTCCATGATTTTGATCTGCAACGTTAAAGACTCAAAGCAAATAGTTAGCATATGAAAAGAAATGCAGTTCATAAGACTTGTGGGAAGAGTGCACTTGGAACTCTGTTGATGAAGAGTAATCAGTCAAATCATGGGACTATTCTTATTACCTGTTGTTGTTTAGCAGTATGTCTCATAGTCATATTCATTGATTATTGTAATTGTGTTTTGAAATATTTAGATGTCTAGCTGGACATAATTAGTGTCAGAGGAGATACCATGATCATGAAGGCAGTTTTTCCAGCTATAATTATAATCAGCCCCTCAAGCCTCACATTATTCTCGGCCACCCTTGGACTTTGGTTGTTCAGATGTTAGTCGACATAGCTCTACATACTGAGTTCTTCCTTGCGTGTAAACAAATATTAACAAATGTGTGGAAATCATTCACTTCATTTACACATCCAATATTTCCAATAGATTAATAAAATAATGGTCAAAGCACATGAGTGATGTATTATTTATTGAAATTTTTTTTAGGGGGGGGAGTGTTCTGTGTCCCTCTAACAAATGTTATTGATATGCTGGTAAAATGATATTTAACAAAGTAATAATGGAGGGAGAATTTGGAATGCAGGGGCCAAGGGGTAAAGTAATGCTGGTGATAATTATATTTTCAGCTGTTAGTTTTATCGGATAATATTAGGTTAGTTTGGGTTTTCAGGACTCCTAACCCAAGCAAAATATAATGCACTGTGGTGTTTATCACCTATGGACTATGTTGATTTTGCCAAGTTGGAAACAATTTTGTAAAACATTTTACCAGAATGTCAGTAGGAAATAGGGAGCAAGAGACCTGTTGTTCGACAAGCTACCGTGACATTTCATCCAGAAAAATGGAGACACTGTTTTAGATCTGGATGGAACGTTTGATAATAAATAGTTATTTACTTAGGTTCGATATAATTATATTCGCTGAGCACTGGACTTTATTAAGTAACTGGAACAACAAGAATCCAATTCTTGCATATGAGATTACTACCCTATATAAATTCTTTTTTTTAAAGGTGAAATGGCGCTGCTCTGGGCACTGGAACATGACAGGCTACGACGGGAAAGAGTTTTCAGAGACCGTCTCAATCCTTTAGAGGTCAGCGATGATCTCCTCCTACACTATTATCGGCTGCCCCGCCATGAAATCCTTCAGCTGTGTGAGGAGATTGGACCACATATCCACAGGCCCACAAGTAGGACAAGAGCAATTCCAATCCACACACACATCTTGGTTGCCCTGCGTTTTTATGCCAGTGGGACATTTCAGAATGTGGTGGGTGATGTAGCTGGTATCAGTCAGTCATCAATATCAAGAATATTGAATGATGTTACTGAGGCTTTGTTGAACAAAGCATAACGATTATTAAGTATGCCCCAAAATCTGCAGGAGCTCATGCTTATCAAGCAAGATTTTTATGGCCTCAGTGGATTCCCTTCTGTCATAGGGGCAATAGACTGCACTCGTATACCCATCAAAGCACCTGCAAATGCAGTTGTTTATCTGAACAGAAAGAGGAAGTACAGCCTTAATGTACAAGTTGTGGCAGACTCAAAGATGAGGATCATCAGCTTCTGTGCAAGCTTTCCCGGGAGTGTTCATGACTCCTACATATGGCGTCAAAGTGTTCTGCGCCAGCAGTTTGTGGAGGGCCAGTACGGAGACTCACTACTTCTTGGTAACCTTTGCTGTATTTTGTAAAATTTAGCAGCTGTAAGAAAAACAGCATAAGTTAATGTGCCTCCATGGTGCTGTGGTTTGTATGACCATTCAAAGCTAATAGCATATGCTCCCAACTTAACCTGTATGTTAATGTTTGGCTTTGTTATCTTCTTGACTTGTCAGATGCATTATCCTGGTTATCCTTTCGAGGGATTAATATGGATGAGTATTTACAAAAAGGTTATGGAAATGCTGTCAATTCACAGTCACAGCATGTATTCTGACCCTTTTAGAACAATTTTGCTATTTACCAACTGCTTTCCAACTTCCACACTCATGCTTGTCCAGAATCTAATAACTTTCCCCAATGTTAAGCCCTTTTAAACTTTGTTTTTTGTAATGCTTACAAAATTCATTTATATACATAAGTGCCTCTGAAGTGTATTTACTAGCAAATATAATTTTTATGCGGTAAATAGGACAACCTGTTTCATTAGGGAAAAATAAAGAACAAACAACAAGGAATGGACTGGGTGTCATAAGAATAAAAGACAGGGTAGTATATGTTCTATTTTTAAAATGGCCACTCATATTTTTTAGAGCAATGGAAATGTAGTTAAGGAATGGAAAGAGACAAAGAGTAAGGAACATTATGAAATGTATACTGCATAATAGGGCAGACAAGGCCCCTGTATATAGATATCATTTGGGAGGATAAAAGAACTGGCAGAGATGATACAGAAAGCCCAACCTCAAGGAAGCTGATTAAGTAAGAGAGGAGATGTGAAGTTTCCAGTTGAGATTTTGAGTTAAGGATAGACCGAGGATGTTTATTGTAGGTGACAGCTGAGTGTTATTGAAAAATGGGGGATAAGTGTTTGGAAGATTGTGTCAAGTTGACAGGTTAAAAAATTGAGTTTTAGAGGCGTTGAAGGGCTTGGCTTAATTGGAAGTGATAGTAAGGTATGAAGTTGAGCATTCTGCAGCCTCCATCCTGGAATCGTGTAGTTTCTGTTGGGAAGGTCTTTTGTAGTCTGAAGGATTGGAATGGTCACCCGTCTTAGGCACAGGCTGCATGTTGGCATACTTCCAGTAGGAAGTAAAACTTAGATGTTAAAAGACAGTGGTGCTGGACGGAGTGGTTGGCCATGTTGGTGGTGCTGGGTGTGGAGGTCTGCTGGATGGTCCTAAGGGAGGGGCTGAGGAGGCATCTGTGGAGGGATCCTTTAAGGTGCAGTGGCTGTTCATCCTCGCTTTTGGGCTGGACGATAAATGGGTACCTGAGGAAGATTGGGGAAGGTAAACTGATGTAGACTGGATGTCACCCTAGCACAGTGCCTTGGAAGTAATGGGATCTTTTTCACCGCAGGCTCAATGTGCTGTAAATGAACTTTGAGGCCACACGCAGCTACAGCGTGTGGTCCCATTGTAGATAATAGTGTCTTAATACTACCCTCTTGAAAGAGCTTAAGTAGTAGACAGGAAGATATACAAACAGAAAAAGGCTGTTCCAGAATTCACCAGCTTAAGGGATGAAAGCATTAAGGAGCTGGTTAACTTTCCCTTAACAAAAACAACCACTGCAAAGATGATGTTAGATGAAAATTAGTTTATATTCTGATCCTTGCAGGTGATTCTGGTTATCCTCTAGAGCCCTTCCTAATGACACCAGTGAGCCAACCAACAACTGATGCTCATCGTGCCTATAACCGCAGCCACTCTAGGACACGTGTTGTGGTGGAACAGACTTTTGGGGTATTAAAATCTCGGTTCCGTTGCTTGCATGGGTCAGGTGGCAGCCTTCAGTATGACCCAGTCAAGTGTGCCAAAATTGCAATTGCATGTATGCTATTGCATAATATTTGTGTCAGTAGAAGAATTCAATTAAATGAGCCTTTAGTACAAGAGATTGAAAACATGGAAAATGATGCCTACAGAGGAAATGAAGTCACAGGACAGGCTCGACGAAGGGGTCTGATTGACAATGTCTTTTCATAGACAGTGTTGTTGGTTGGAATGTGCATGTATGCTATTGCATAATATTTGTGTCAGTAGAAGAATTCAATTAATTGAACCTTTACTAGAGATTGAAAACATGGAAAATGATGCCTACAGAGGAAATGAAGACACAGGGCAGGCTCGACGAAGGGGTTTGATTGATATCTCTTTTCATAGACAGTGTTGTTGGTTGGTTCCTGTGTCTTCATTTCCCCTGTAGGCATCATTTTCCATGTTTTCAATCTCTTTTACTAAAGGCTCATTTAATTGAATTCTTCTACTGACACAAATGTTATGCAATATCATACATGCATACTTTGTCTTTGCATAACTTGTTTGGTGATGGTATGTAAGGTACTAATATGCAGGTATCATGTATACTGAGGTGTATGTAATATATGGTGCAACTGCTGCTCTGTTTAGTGTCACAATGCTTGGACAAGGTCAGGTTGTTTAGGGTGGAGACAGCGTGATGTATGTTGCTGATGACAACACCACCGCCCTGACAGCCACCAGTGACAGCGTGATGTATGTTGCTGATGACAACACCACCGCCCTGACAGCCACCAGTGACAGCGTGATGTATGTTGCTGATGACAACACCACCGCCCTGACAGCCACCAGTGAGAGAGAAGAACAAACCGGGAGACTGAGGTGGCAGGGTTTCTGTTTTGGGTGCTCAGGATTTGTGGTGACTCCTCATGTCACTGAAACTGTATATACATGTAAGTTTGTATATTATAATTCTAACCTACATGTACCTAAAAGACAGTTAAAAATATATTATACAAACTTGCATGTATATACATCTCAGTGAAAAGTGTGAGTCGCCACAAAGCCCAAGCACTTAAAACAGAAGCCCTGCCATCTCAAGACACCCGGTTTGTTCTTCTCTCTCGCTGGCGGCTCTCAGGGCGGTGGTGTCGTCATCAGCAACATTTCTCATGCTGTCTCCACCCTGAACAACCTCCTGGCTTGTTTTGCTCTGAAGGTGGTGGCGTTGCTGTCAGCAATGTTCCTCATGCTGTCTCCACCCTAAACAACCTGACCTCAACTAAACATTCTGACACTATATAGAACAGCAATTGCACCATACATTCTGCACACACACACACACACACACACACACACACAGATATATATATAGATAGATAGATAGATAGATAGATAGATAGATTATAGATGATACCTGTACATTAGGGCAACACCTAGACTTAATTTACACCTCGCCTGAGTCTTCTGTCTCTTGTACCCACGGCTTGGCACCTTTGGCGTTTCTATGTATTTTTTTGTAATGTTTTTCATTTTAACATTTCTTCTAAGTCACGTTAAATTATACAAACTACAAATTCATACCACTGCGATTTTCGGATGATTGGACTTTTACTGTATTGGTGTCTTTTTGCATACGTATGTGTGCAAAATAATTGCTGCATTAACAAAAGGAAAGACTTTTTTATTCAAAAGGAATATTAATACTTGAGAAATGGAAGGGCAGACACTTTGACTGATTGATTTAGATTGTTTTTATACCTATAGTCCATTCACTTCAGCTGTGAATCCACAATGGCTGGAAATATTGATAAAAAAATAAAGTATATATTATCATTAAATGTTGTTCTCTGACTTCTACTCACCGTAATTATTAACAATTGAGGATGGAAAATTGTGTTAATAGTTGTGGAATCACTGCTTATTCCAATGTTATCAACAAAATAAACTTATCTATATCAGATGAGCTAAGTAAAGGAATACTAATATTTCTTGATTATAGAATAGTGTTTTGGAGTCAAAATTGTCAGATACCCTCCCTGCCAACAGCCAGTCAGCAGTGTCTTAATATACTAAGGTAAGATCTAGGGATCCGCCTTAACAGAATGGATTACGGTATGGTATAATTCATGTTATGCTACAAAGGCAAAATAAAAAAAAGGTTAATTATGTTTTGTTTCTAACTAAAGAAACCCATTTAATAAAAACCTACCTAATTGGACCTGTCACCTTATTTTGACAAGGTAACTGCAATTTTTTCCAAGGCTGCAGCTACCTTGTCCATAGTACCACTCAGCCTCCTCACTTCAAGAAGGATATCTTCTTGAATTTCCACCATTTTTGGCCCAACTGGTGGATCAACCCTCTTGTGTCTTCTGGTGGAAGCGTGAGGTGCCGCTCCTACATCAGGGGGAGATTGAGTTTCTGGGGCACGGTGGACAGGTGCCAATTCAGGGGCTAGCTGGTGAGTAGGAGTAGGGCGGGGATGGTGAGGAGGGGGCTGTGATGGGCCTTGCAGAAGTGCGGGTGTCATAGAATCCTCCGAAAGGAAGATTCTACACACTTCTGTGTCTGCAGCAGCTGTACGTAAAAAATCATTATGATAAGAGTAATTCAACATGGTATGATATCTTATTTTGTGCTTTGATTATGAGTAGCGAGGAATTTTAGGAAAACCTAAACAAATATGTCTGCTCAACTTAAGATATATATGTTCAGACCACACAGACTATGCAGAATGGTGGTCTCTCCTTAAACCCAATTGAAACTATGTAAAAGCTTTGCAATTTCTGCCTTAGCAAACATGAAGGTGAAAAGGTCAAGTTGATTTTTAAATCAGTTGTGTTGCACTGAACCACTGAAGGTGGAAGTTTATTTCATAATTAAGTTTCTCTGGAAATCAAGAGTTAGTGGGCAAAGCAATAAAATAACATAACATATACCAAATAAAACAAATGAATGTGTAAAAAAATCAAGATAAACAACAAAAGTTATGGGAAATTGAACCCATGCCTTTAGAGCAACTGATGAGTGGGGTCACTTTTCCTTAATGAGTCCACAGTGTGGGGCTGGGGTGTTACGGCAAGTGCCGCAGAAGTGGCCCCTGGCATAGTGACTTTTTAGCTCATCACTGGCTCAGTTGGGTTGCTGCCCTGCTGACTACTATTATGAAGGCCTGAGTTCAATTCCCAGCACTTAATGACAAACATTTCAAGATTTTTCACTACATTATTGATTTTTTTTATGGTGAAATATATCAAGTTAGTGGCACTTGTCATAAAGACTAATGTCACGTAGGTTACCAAATACAAAGATTACCATGAAGTACATTTCATAACATAATTTACCTGCAGACACAGAAGGTGTTGGACGAGGATCTGATTCTAAACCAGATCCCACACCCGCTACAACTGCAGGGTCCAGCACCTGCGCCATGGCCTCCTCAGCATCGGTGAGGGTGTCTGTTTGGACAGAGCCGCCACCTGTACAATTTTGTAAAAAATTAGTACATGGCAATGCAGTTATGCTTAAACTTATTCTGAATCATTACCCGAATAACTGCCCCAACACTGTTATACCTGTCTTTGCCAAAATAGACAGCTATTTCCACCAAAGTGCCCGCAAAAGTGGCCCCTGGCATAGTGACGGCACTAACGTATCACTGCTAAAATATTAACTTATTACCTCTTTATGCATTATTCTAATATTTGAAAAACAATAATTAGTGATATAAACAGTTATCTGTGTTTGTTAACATATAAACCCTATAAGTTAGATGTTTTTAATAGAGGGATGAGGGACTGCAAAAACAGCGATGAAAACCATCATGACCCATGATAGAATTAATGTCTAGGGAAGATAGTCTTTGCCTTACCACTTCAAAGGAAATAGTTATGTTAGTGACAGAAGAGTCAGACAGTTGATAGGAGAAAGGGGTATTTAATTCATGAGTAATATAAACAAGAAAACTTTCTAGTGAATGTCTGCCATTACTCACATTCAGCGGTTGCATAACCTTTAGCTAGTCTAAGAGGACCCACAGAATGAGTGCTAAGTTTTTTATTCTAATATAATGATTAAAGGATTTTGGGGAACTCTTCATCTTATTGATGAGGGATCTATCAAGGGCCAACTGAAAATACAAAAAGTAGTTTCAGTACCTGTCCTTAAGGTACTTGAAATGTTCCAAGGCAAGGACGACTTGTTGAGAGCTTCAGTCTAGATAATGTGGCATAACACAGCTGTTGCAGATTTCATAATCAATCACTGTCATGCCATAAGAAGCTAATTATGTTGAATTTACCACTATACCATTCATATTTAGCCAATTAGAGCTAACTTCCCTACTGACTGGTCTGGAAATATTACTGGAAGATTAGCAGACAGTGACCAAATTTGGGAAAACTGCCCAATATATCTAGGTACATCTCCTACTCTAGCCCCATCCAAATCCAGTATGTTACAAGATGAAACATGGTCGGGGCAGAGATCCACCAGTGAAGACCCTAAGAAGTGAAGCAGTCCACAAATTGTTCATGAAGTGGAGTATTTTCTTACTGACAGGTGTTCTCTCTGGTACCAAGGAATTAGAGGTAAAGTCACCCATGATGGCTACTTCTATTGAAGGACATAAAGAATATAAAAAAACACATTAAATTTGAGTTATCAGAAAAGCTACAAAGAGGAAAATATACTATTATTATATACATATTAAATTCAATGAAATGTATAACACAAACATTATTGCAGTTAACTTCAACAAAGTTAATAAGTTTGTTAACACCGAGACACTCCAATATGCCTCCCAATGTTGCCAGGAACACCAGAACGAGCTTTGTTGTATAGCATAATATACAAATGAATCAGGAACATCAGATAATAAAAGTTAATAAGGTAATAAGGAACCAAATTTCAAAAATGTGAAATCTATTACAGGCTGGAGAACTGTTCCTCCATGACTGTTCACTGCTTTTTAGAACACTACAGAAGATATATTCTCACCTGTGCTAGTCGCCTCACGTCTTAATTCTCCCAACTTCTTCTTAGTGTGGCGCTTGAAGTCGGAGAACTTCATGCGCACCTCCTCCACGCTGCGCCCAACTCCACTCACGGCGTTGACCTCCTCCACCACAGCTTCCCAAGCTCGTTGCTTGGCTGCAGCGGTGACGCAAGAGGACAGAGGCCCTGTGATGGTTTCCCATCTTTGCCTCACCCCTGTGATGAGGGCTAAAATTTCCTCGTTTGAGAAATTGGGCCGCCTTCTTTTCACAGCTGACGCCATGTTTTGAAAGTGAGGCGCGCTTCTGGCGTTAGCGTCGCCGAACCTTCATCATTATTATCCATATGCAACAGAATGCTCACCAAATGACGGAAAACTATGGAGGTAACATACATAAACGTGCAGAATATTGTATAAGCGATTATATTTTTATTTCAAAGATAAATATACAAGTAATGTGCTTTCATTCATAAAAAAACACATCTTATTGAGGGATTACAACGCTAATTATTTGTTTTAAGGCAGTATTTACCTCTGTACAATACACATGTCTTGATTTTGAAGTCTGTGCATTAGTAAGCAAACGACACGTGAAAGCCCAAATACATTATGAAAGGTCGCACGTGATTGGCTATCCAGCCCAACCAATCGTTGCTAGGGTGCGAGTTACCGGAGCGTTACCATGCCGTTGATGAATCCCGTGGTTGAAAGATGCCGCAGCTCTGGTAGCGCTCCGGTAAATGCGAGAGATACCAGAGGCGTGGTTGGTAAGATTGATGAATCCGGGCCCAGGCAGTTAAGCCAAGGTCAGCATCCCACCCAGGCAGTTAAGCCAAGGTCAGCATCCCACCCAGGCAGTTAAGCCAATTTATGCATCCCACCCAGGCAGTTAAGCCAAGGTCAGCATCCTACCCAGGCAGTTAAGCCAAGGTCAGCATCCCACCCAGGCAGTTAAGCCAGGGTCAGCATCCCATCCAGGCAGTTAAGCCAGGGTCAGCATCCCACCCAGGCAGTTAAGCCAGGGTCAGCATCCCACCCAGGCAGCTAAGCCAAGGTCAGCATCCCACCCAGGGAGTTAAGCCAAGGTCAGCATCCCACCCAGGTAGCTAAGCCAAGGTCAGCATCCCATCCAGGCAGTTAAGCCAAGGTCAGCATCCCACCCAGGCAGTTAAGCCAAGGTCAGCATCCCACCCAGGCAGCTAAGCCAAGGTCAGCATCCCACCCAGGCAGTTAAGCCAGGGTCAGCATCCCACCCAGGCAGCTAAGCCAAGGTCAGCATCCCACCCAGGCAGTTAAGCCAAGGTCAGCATCCCACCCAGGCAGTTAAGCCAAGGTCTGCATCCCACCCAGGCAGTTAAGCCAAGGTCAGCATCCCACCCAGGCAGTTAAGCCAAGGTCAGCATCCCACTCAGACAGTTAAGCCAAGGTCTGCATCCCACCCAGGCAGTTAGGCCAAGGTCAGCATCCCACCCAGGCAGTTAAGCCAAGGTCAGCATCCCACTCAGGCAGTTAAGCCAAGGTCTGCATCCCACCCAGGCAGTTAAGCCAAGGTCAGCATCCCACTCAGGCAGTTAAGCCAAGGTCTGCATCCCACCCAGGCAATTAAGCCAAGGTCAGCATCCCACCCAGGCAGTTAAGCCAAGGTCAGCATCCCACTCAGGCAGTTAAGCCAAGGTCTGCATCCCACCCAGGCAGTTAAGCCAAGGTCAGCATCCCACCCAGGCAGCTAAGCCAAGGTCAGCATCCCACCCAGACAATGAAGCCAAGGTGTAGCTACATGGAATCCGGGCCACTAAGCCAGGGTCTTCATCCCTTCCCATTACTATTATTTTTGATACCCTTCCGTTGTTGTGGTCTTCCCCCTTCTCCCAAACACACACACACACACACACACACACACACACACACTCACACAGTCCTATTGTTTGTGCAGTTGGCAACGTTTTTTTCTGCATTTTACAAGATTTTCTTCAAGCGCCGGACGACTGTTGTGAGTGGAATCCTTGCTCCTTTTTCAACGTTAAACTTAAATCCTTATTTAAATTAAAGTTAAACTGAACTGAAACTTAACCAAGTTGTAAAACCTTGCACACATTTTTTTTGGTCATATCTTTTTTGTTTGTTTTTCTGCAGTTTTTTAAAAAAAATTTTATATTGTTTTACTTGTTTTACTTTTCTTTTTTCAAGGCCATAGCGCTGCCGGGCAGGGCGGGTGAGGTGCTTAGTGCATCGTTTTGGCACTCTTCGCTTCTGGCGCCGACTGCTCCTCCCCTTCCCTCGCTCGCTTCACCCTCGGTAGAATAGGCCTAACAAACTGCTCAAGCCGCCAGCCGGTCTCTTTATACATCCTTTCCTCCCGTTGCTTGATCCTCTCGGCATCCCGCCTCACCGTCTCTTGGGCCGCGAGAAACTGCGCCCTGACCTCCGCCATGTTCTCCCCCGGCCTCTCTCCCAGCCAGCTGGCTCGCAGTTCAAGATACTGCTCCCACTTCTCCTCTTCACGTCTCCGTTTGGCCTCCTTTCTGTCCTCCGCTCTCTCCCTCGCCCGCCTCTTTTTCTCCTCCTCCTCTTGCTCTCGCAGCAGGCGGTTCCGGTGTTCAACAAACCTCTTCCACTCCTCCTGCTGAAGGATCCGTTCCTGTTCCCGCCTCTCCCTCTCCTGCTCGTGCAGCATCTGTCTGTACTCCCTCTCCTGCTCCATCCTCTCCTCCTCCTCCTCCAGCCAGCGACGCTCCTCTTCCTCCTCCCTCTCCTTGCGGCGGCGATGTCTCCAGTACTTCCGATCGGCTCGCCGCTTTTCCCGCTCAAATTCTGTCTCCGTGCTCACCTTGGGGCGCTTCTTGGGCTCCTTCTTTTGCTTCTTTTTCTCTCTCGGCGGGACCTCGCTCTGACCCCCTTCCTTCCCGAAACACTTGGTGCATCCGGGCTTCCCGCAGCCCCCTTTCTTCGACGACTTCTTCTCTTTTCGAGGGGCCTCCTGCCCGCCCTCGGCCCGCTGAGCTTTCCTCCTGAAGCACTTGGTGCACCCAGGCTTCCCGCAACACCCCTTCTTCCGCGGCAGGCCCCTCTCCTCCCGCTCCTTCAGCACCCTGAAGGCAGACTGTAGCGCCTGGAACTGCTTAGTGGCAGCCTTAATATTGTCCGGGTTTTTGTCGGGGTGAAGCCGCAGGGCCGCCTTGTGGTAGGCCTTCTTCACCTCGGCGAAGGGCGCGTCCTCGGCCACGCCAAGGAAGCGGTAGATGCTGCGTTGGGGGCAGGCCATCGGGGCTCTCGTGCTATCATAAGGGCGCCGATTCAACACGTCACCTCGGTTTGGCATTGGCGGATTTAGGTAGCCTGGAGTTGACATTGCACCCCCCCGAGTCTAGAGTTGGTGGCACCTAAGACCTGGGTGGCACCTGCTGTTGAACTCTGACGACCTCACGCGCCTCACTCCCCCTGTTTCCTGACATTGTCACATGATATTAAGAAAACTGCGGCCGCCATCGTCTCCCGCGGAAACTTCCGCATCATATTGCCGCGAATCTGCAACAGTAATGTGAACATAAGGATGCACATAATTATCTTCTCGCGCATGTTATTGAGATCCATGAAAGGACATGTTTCCTACCCTCTAAAGCGGCGTCCACACAATGCGTGACTTGTTATAATTCCCCTGCCATGCCTCTGCTTCCCTTCCCTTCCCCTGGAACCCCCCATCCCCCCCACTTCCGCCCCCTGTCATCCCTTTGCTTCCCTTCCCCTGCCGCCTACACCTTACCCCTTCCTAAGTTCCTACCCCTTGCCATTCCTCTGTGTCCCTTCCCCTCGCCACCCCGTCTCTGCCTTCCTTCCCCTTGCCATTCCTTTGCCTCCCTTCTTTCTTTCCCCTACCACGCCCTCCCTGGATTCCTTCATCCCCCCTTCCATTCCTCTGTTTTCCTTCCCCTGCCGCACCCTTCCCTATCATCCTTCCGCCCCCCTGCCATTCTTCTGCTTCCATTCTTTAACCCTACCTCACCAACTCTATCTCACTTTATATATATATATATATATATATATATATATATATATATCTATATATATATATATATATATATATATATATATATATATATATATATATATATAGAGAGAGAGAGAGAGAGAGAGAGAGAGAGAGAGAGAGAGAGAGAGAGAGAGAGAGAGAGAGAGAGAGAGAGAGAGAGAGAGAGAGAGAGAGAGAGAGAGAGAGAGAGAGAGATTTGGATAAACTTATGTGTCCATCGCCACCGTTATGAGACATCATTATTATCTATCATTTTTATATATTAATTTATTGAGACTCCCCTAACCTGGTCTGATAAGCCGATCACTGATGATGGCATGTGAAGCTGGTCGCTGATTGGATAGCGGCATGAGGCAGGCTGCCTCTCGCCTAGCCAAGAACGCTGGACTTGCCACACTAAAAGTTTGACTTGTATACTCAGTAGTTAACTTATTTCGCATAGTACTTATTTGTTACTTTCACCACTGAACAATAGAATGCTAGTGGATCAGGTTCATTATGAAAGGCATCTGCATTTGACTAAAAACATACGAGATAATGCGAGTAAAAGTGAAATACTGGGTTGTAAATGTTTATACCACTCTTCATTCTGTGTTAGTTATGTCATGGAATTAGAAAGCTTATGTTAATATAAACCGTGTCATGTGATAGAAAAATGTTTTCTGAAGACGATGACACTATCAGAGTTGTGTTAAAATGGAAAATAAAGGAGATATACACCACTTAATGACAAGATTTATGTGCTGAACCAGTCTCCCTGCCGCTGCCTCACCAGTCACCCCGACGCCGCGGCCGTTGCGCCGAGCGCCCCGCTGCCGAGACACAGCTACATCTTGTTATAAAAAGCTGCCGAACTTCTTTCGTTTCCACTTTATCTAAAATATGACAACACCATCGTGTTCAGGATAACTCTCCCCATCAGATGTTACCATTTTCATGAACTGTAGTTTAGCAGTTCCATGAAATAATCAGCGAAGAATAAAATAGGGTATAAACATTTATGACTCCATCTTTCAATTCACCACTCCGTAATTTCTTTAATTATTGGTTTACAGAGAATTGACAAACTTTTGTGAGATCTACAATCATTGCTGAGTATAATGGTACCAACCAAAACGACTGATCTTGCATATGAGACGAGTTAAAGTAAATAATACAGAGGTGTGTCGCATCAAAGAGTGTGTCAATGATAAGTAAGTGAGAGGAGCGGCAGCCAATCACAGGGCAGCTTACAAACCTCTTGCTAGGCTCCAGGTGCAAGCTTCAACTGAACGCACTTATAGCTAGTCAAGTACATAGCCAAACAATCACTTCGTCAAATAATCTGTCAGTAAATCAGTCCGTCGATCAGTCAGTCAGTAAGCACGTAAAAAACATAGTTAGGTAGTCAGTCAGTTAGTCAATAAGGTCGTCGCCGCCATGGACTGACCACCACACCTTGACCTATATTGCTACGTCTTCCTGCCCCTTCTCGCGTGGCCCTTCCAGACGGCCTTGCTTCACGCCCCTCTTCCCGATGAAGCCACTTGTCACCTCCAACCTCCTCCTCCTCCTTCCCCTCCTCCTCCTCCTCCTCCTCCTCCTCGACTTATCCCGCTTTTCATGGTATCTATCACCTCTCCCTGTTTCTCCTGCTTCTTTGTCCTCCTCCTCCTCCTACTACTACTACTACTACTACTGCTACTACTACTACTTCTTCCGCTTTACTTTTCCTGTTGAGCTCTTTGCTTTTTCTTTCTCTTACCTTTTATCTCACACATCCTCCTCCTTTTCCTCCTCTTACCTAAATCTTAGAATATTATCATTCTGATTCACGTCCTTTTTCACTTCCTTTTCTTTTTCTTCTGTCCACTTTATATACTTCTTATTGTTCCTCACCACACATCTCATCACCCTCCTACGCCTTCCTCCTCCTCTCCCTCTGCTTCCCACCGCCTCCTTCAGAAGTAACTACACACTTCAACAACGAAATGTACGACAACAGGCAATTTAATTTTCTCACATGCGTACATAAGTTAACGGTAACGGGAATATCATAATGGAAATGGATTACGTGGCAGTGAAGCAGGCGACGTAAAGTGTGCCCCGGAGACCACTTCAGTCACCCCTTCAGAAGCGCATCTCGTGTTTTTTTTGTTTTTTTGTGAGTAAACAGATGAAAGAAAACGGTGTCTTGGAGGCTTTATATATATTTTTTTCTGGTCGAATGATAATACCTCTCTCTCTCTCTCTCTCTCTCTCTCTCTCTCTCTCTCTCTCTCTCTCTCTCTCTCTCTCTCTCTCTCTCTCTCTCTCTCTCTCTCTCTCTCTCTCTCTCTCTCAGCACTGGGCTAAAGTAACTGCATCCACACTTAATTATGAAGAACTTAATGAAGAGGAATAGCTCCCACGATTACAGGACCCCCACCCCGCTCCAACCTACCCCCCGACCCCCAACACCCTATATGCCTGTCTTTTCACACCCATCAGCTCATTTCCTCACCCATCTAGCCCAACCCACGACTTCCCACTAACCTCGGCCATCTCACGCACTAACATTCATCCACCTACAAGGCACTTACATCCTACTACGTCTCTTCGTCATCCACTTCAAACCTACTCGTCATCAACCTTCTCACTCATCTGATACACTTCGTCACCCGTCTCTCCGTTGGGTGACTGCGTGGCAAGAGTGTGACGGATGAGGAGGTGGAAGAGGGGGGGAGAATGGTGGTGGAGGGAGTGGAGAAAGAAATGAAGGTGGAGGGATAGATGGATGTGATAAAGGAAGTGGAGGAAAAGAGATAAAGGTCCTGTGGTGGTGGTTGAGGAAGTGGAGGAAAAGGAGGTGGTGGAAGAGGTGGAGGAAGAGGTGATGGTAGTGGCAGGGTGGCGGTGGAGGAGGAAGTGTAGGTAGTGGAAAAAGTGGAAAGAGAGATGGATGTGGCGGTTGGGTGATGGTGGTGAAGGAGGTGAGGAAAGAGGAAAAGGAGGTGGATATGTGGTGTCATGCGCGAGCACACACACACACACACACACACACACACACACACAC
This sequence comes from Eriocheir sinensis, assembly GCF_024679095.1. Lineage (NCBI taxonomy): Eukaryota > Metazoa > Arthropoda > Malacostraca > Decapoda > Varunidae > Eriocheir > Eriocheir sinensis. The sequence goes on from NW_026111888.1 coordinate 263,555, forward strand.
ACACACACACACACTTCAACACTTACATGACGAGGCGACATGAAGGCACACAAAACCCACCTTTCTCCTGTAAATGAAAAAAAATGCAATTAAAATCTTTGGTGGAGAGCTTTCTGAACATTTAATGTTATCTCGCCGACACACACCTACTTGAATTTTGTACTTTTGTAATAATAAGACTCAAGTTGACGAAAAAGTATCCACGATAAAACACTGCATAATTGAGGAGGTTTTGGTTCCTTGTTAAGAAAAAAAATTATAGAGGAACAAAAACACACCACACAAAAAAAGACCAATATAAACACAAATCGAACAAAAATAAACAGTTCTGCTTATCAGCACACGCCAACGAATATACAGCAAATATGCAAAAAGAAAACACATGATACCGATATATGAACACACACACACACACACACACACACACACACACACACACACACACACACACACACCGGTAGCTCAGTGGATAGAGCGTCTGCCTCACAACCAGAAGGACCGGGGTTCGATTCCCCGGCCGGGTGAAGATCAGTTGGGTTTATCTTCTTTCACGTGTAGCCCCTGTTCACCTAGCAGTGAGTAGGTACGCGACGTCAGGCAAGGAGTTGTGACCTCGTTGTGTGTGTGTGAGTGGTCTCAGTCCTACCCAAAGATCGGTACTGCGAGCTCTGTGTTCTTCCGTAGGGGAACGGCTGGCTGTCTCGAGAGAGACCCGCAGCAGACCAAGAGGTGAAAAAAAAATAACACACACACACACACACACATGTAAGAGAAAAAAAACACGAGAACGCACAGAAACTCGTCCCGGCCACAACAGATTCAGGTAAAGTAAAAAAAAAAAAAAACACATCCGCAGACTTATAAACGGAACAAGTTAAGACAAACCAAACACAGCAGCACGAGTCACACACGAGGCAAACACCGGCACTCGGCGCTGCATGGAGGAAGAAAAAAACGGAACTGAGCGAACGTTACGGACAAAAATAAAAATGGTACGAAAGTTAGAAAAAAATGTATGTTGACCTTGGGCGTGAGGAAAGTAATTAGAGCACGAAGTCTGTATTGTACTCCTCAGGCAACCGAGGCCGGGCAGCTAAGATGTAGAAATATATAAAAAAAAGTAAAAGGTAAAAAGAGTATGAACAGAAGAGCAAAATGTAAAAAGTATGAATAAAAGGGGTGAAAGAAAAGTCCGAACAAAAGATGAAAATGTAAAGAGTGTGATTAAAAGGTGAAAAATAAAAAGGCATGAATAAACGGTGTAACATGTAAAAAAAACGTGAGCGTCCAGGTAATAAAAAAGTAAGAAACATGCACAATGAATACCCAATGAAAGAACTAAATACGTGAAATATATAACAAGATAGTGTAATCTCAGGCAAGAATTACACAGAGGAAATGGTGCTAAGAGATGCAAAGAAATGGAAAAAAGACGCAATATTCCCGGAAGCTGATTAACGACAGAGGGAAAGAGGATGAAGCAAATGAATTAACTCCTCCCTTGAAACGATAAAGTTAAAAAAAGCTTTTGTACTATATACGCTAGACTAGGAGAGAGAGAGAGAGAGAGAGAGAGAGAGAGAGAGAGAGAGAGAGAGAGAGAGAGAGAGAGAGAGAGAGAGAGAGAGAGAGAGAGAGAGAGAGAATGCAAATAAACACATACATACCTACAGACAGAGACACACATATATACAGACATACATACACACCCACACATACATACGAACAGACACACATACAGACAGACAGACAGACAGACTATAACAGACAAATTTGACACGCAGAAAACAAAACCTTCGCTGTCAATAATAATTCTAACCACGGAAAAAAAATTGCAGGAAATAAAATGTCCCAGCGGATACCTAGGCTGTGCTCCATTTTTAGCCCCCGGCCCCGACGCTGTCAGGTGGTGATTGACGTGCCCAGGTGTGCCCAGTGCAGCCTGTGTCCTCCAAGTGGCGGGGGTGGAGGAAGAGGGGATCAGGTAGGCATGAGAAGGGAGGGAGTAGGAGAGGGGGAATGTATAAAGAATGGGGTAGGAAAAGGAGGGGAGGGGAAGGGAACAGTTAGGTAAGGATTATTAAAGGATAGGGAAAGGAGGGAGAGGGGAGCAGGTAGGTAAGGGAAGGGGGAGAAAGGGGAGGGGAGGAAAGTACAAAGAAAGGAAGGAGGGAGAGGGAAGAGGGTAGAATATTGTAAAGGGGAGAGAAGAAGGAAAAGAAAGGGAATGGGAAAGGAATAAGAGGAAAATACACAGAATGGAGTGGCAAAAGGGAGGGGGAGGGAGTAGATAGTAATGGGGAAGGGGGAGAGAGAGGGGAAGAAAGTTTAAAGAATGGTGAGTAAGAAGGGGGGAAGGAAGGGGAGCAGGTAGTTATGGGAAGGGAGAAAGAAGGGGAGGGAAGGTTAGTATGACTTGGATGGAAAAGGGTGGGAGGAGGGGGAGCGGAGAAGATACTTATGGGAAGGGGGAGAGAAGGGGAGGGGAGGAAAGTTAAAAGAAGGGGTAGGAAAAAGATGGGGAAGGGAGTCGCTTACTAACGATAAGGAAGGGGATGTGAGGAGGAGGAAGGTGGTGAAGGGAGGAAAGGGGGGGAGTCGTAGGGTAGTATGAGGAAGGGGGAAGGGAGAGAAAGGAAACATGAAAACATGGAAACACGCACGGAAATGCAGGCAACAGAAAGCCTATTGGCTCATTACGAGTTCGCACGCTTGGGTGATTTAATCTGCTCGACCGCCATTTGGGGCTTGGTGAGCAGATGAAAGCACCTCGATATTGAGGAGCAGATGGAAGCCCCTCGTTATTCAGTTTACTCCCGACGCAGCGAAATGACGGTCGATTCTATATTTGAACGAGTTGATGGTATTCGCATTTACTACTTCTGAGGAAAGATTGTTCCAGTGGCGGATGACTCGGTTTGAAAAGAAACTCCTTCCAATGTCTGTGTTGCATCGACTCGACTGAATGGGTAAACCGTTATTTCTAGTTCTTGAGTTGGTTTGCAGTTCAAAGAATTTGGAGTAATCGACGTTATTGAACTTTTTTAGATACTTGAAGACTTGAATCATATCCCCTCGTAGGCGTCTTTTCTCCAATTAAAGAGATTGAGTCGCTTGAGTTGTTCCTCGTACGGTTGAGCCCTGAAGGTTAGAATCATCTTTGTGGCGCGTCGTTGAATCCTTTCCAGTAAAGCAATGTCCTTTCTGTAATTGGGAGACCAGAACTGCACTGCATACTCGAGGTGCGGTCTTACCATGGAATTATACAAGGATAGCATCACGTCTGGTGTTTTACACTCGAAGTTCCTCGCTATGAACCCGAGCATAATGTTGGCCTTGTTGTATGCTTTTTTACAGTGATTCGCGTGTTTCAGGTCACTGCTGATAGTGACTCCAAGATCCTTTTCCTCCTGCATCGCTTGCAGAGGTCTCCCATTCATGATGTATGTGTGGTTACTATTTTGTGACCCAATGTGCATGACTTTGCATTTGTCAACATTAAAAGACATTTGCCATTTTTCCGACCATTCGATAATGTGATTGAGGTCTTTCTGAATGATTTCGCAGTCGGTCTTTGTGAGGGCATCTCCACCCACCTTGGTGTCATCTGCAAATTTCGATATTGTGGATTTCAGTCCTGATTCTAGGTCATTGATATATATGATAAAGAGGATGGGTCCCAGCACTGACCCTTGAGGCACTCCACTAGTGACTGGAAGCCAATCGGAAGGCTGTCCGTTGAGTAGTACTCGTTGTTTTCTGTCGGTGAGCCAATCTCTTATCCACGCGATCAGATTGGCTCCGATGCCCGCCGAGTGCAGTTTCTTAAGGAGTCGCTCGTGCGGTACCTTGTCGAAGGCTTTCTGAAAGTTCAGGTATATAACATCACTGGGGATGTGGGCATCCCAGTTCTTATATATACCTTGGAAGAATTCTAATAAATTCGTTAGGCAGGAGCGCTTGTTTCTGAAGCCATGCTGGGTGTCGGAGATTATATTATTGTATTCTAGAAACTTAACAAGTTTATCTCTAATAATCTTTTCGAGTATTTTTCCTGCCACTGATGTCAAACTTATGGGCCTGTAGTTTAATGCAACGCTTTTGTCTCCTTTTTTGAAAATCGGTGTTACGTTCGCCATCTTCCAGTCTTCCGGGACCTTGTTTAGTTGAACTGACCGGTTGAATATGGTAGTGAGTGGTTGAAGTATTTGTTGTTTAAGCTCTTTTAATAACCGCGGGGACAAACTGTCGGGTCCCGTTGTCTTGTTCGTGTCGAGTTTGTCCAAGTACTTTTTTACTTCTTGGTCGCATATTAAGTCAATTTCCAGCGGCGTGATCTCACTCGGCGGGTCAGGACCCTCGGGAATGGTTTCGATGTCCTCGACTGTGAATACGGATGCGAAGTTACTGTTGAGGATTCTGGCCATCTATTTACTGTCCTGAGTTACAGATCCAGTCTCGTCTGTCAGGGGACCAATATTGGATTTTCTTTTCTTTTTCGATCTTATGTACGTGAAGAATTTCTTGGAGTTAGTTTTGATTTCGCGCGCTATTTGCTTTTCATAGTTGCGTTTGCTACTCCGAATAAGGCTGCGACAAGCTCTGAGGCTGTTGTGGTACTGTGTGCTGGCCTCGGCCGTAGCATTCTCTTTCATCATATTATAATTCCTTTTTTTTAGGTTTACTGCCCTTTTTATTTCTCTGGTCATCCACGGTGGATCTACGGCCCCATTTACTCGCCTGGATTTCGTAGGCACTGTAGCCTTCTCTACTTGCAACAGCTTATCTCTGAAGACGTTCCATGCGTTGTCGATTGTATTGTCGGTGATGCCAAGTTGGTCCCAGCAGTGCACGGGCTAAGTTGAAATCTCCTTTTTTTTGTAATCTGGTATCACTGACGGATTATCTACGAGTCTGTGACATATGTTGATATTAAAACGGATTAAGTGGTGATCGCACACATTAAGTTTCTCACCAACTGTACAGTCGCGAATTAGGTCGGGGTCGCTTACTAATACCAGATCCAGCAGACTGTTTTCTCTTGTTGGTTGAGTTACAACTTGAGTGAGGAACGAATCCTCCACCATTTCTAAAAGCCTGTTATCCTCTTGATCTCCAGTCATCAGTCCCCAGTCAATGTTAGGGCAATTAAAGTCCCCAATTATAATTGCTTCCTTGCTTTGTGTTAGAGAGTGAATCTCTTCATAGAGGGCAGTGTCATCGGCTGCCTGTTGTTTCGGAGGCCTGTATACGGTTGCAAGTGTTAGTTTCTTGTTATTTGCGGTTATTTCCACATAGACAGAATCGTATTTCTTTGCGTCCTGTTTGTCTATTTTTATAGCAGGGAGTGTACTTTTTACGTAGCAAACTACTCCTCCTCCTTTCTTGTGCTTTCGACTTTTGTGGAAGCATTCGTACCCAGAGAATGACAGTTCGGATTCTAGATGAGTAGAGTTGGCCCAAGTCTCTGTGATGGCTACCACATCTGGTTTCTCTGTTGCAATATACGCCCTAATTTCGTCCTTTTTGGGTATTAAACTACGTGCATTTGTGTACATGATAGAAATGTGGTCGTGACGAGTTGTACCAGTTCGCTTGTCGGAGGCGTCGTTAGTTACACAGTTTCTTGTGAGTCGCACTAACGCTACGGGTTGGTTGATCAAGGGCTGCCTTTGCCCCGTCCTCGCCCGCCGTTTTTTGAAAGGCTTTTCGAAAAGCTTTTCACTGCCTCGTCCAGAAGCCTCCCAAAACGCGCCGATCCAACCTCATTCAGGTGTAGTCCATCGTTCCAAAACAAGTCTGGGCGCTCAAAGAAGTGGTGCCAGGCATTTGTAAACGCCACGCCTTCGTCGTCACAAATTTCCTTCAGACTAGTATTGATGTTGCTCGCTTTGCTGTTGAAGCCGGCGTAAGCGCTGATTCTGGGTAGAATTCCAGAGACAATGACGTGAGGGGACTTGGTCTTGTAACGCCGAATGACCTGACGGTATTTTGATAGTAGGGCCTGAGTTTGAGTAGACTGAACGTCATTTATCCCCGCGTGAATCAAATAAACTGTGTCTTCCTTCGCGAGTCCCGTGACAGCATCGACAGCTGAAGTAATGTCGTCCAATTTGGCTCCCGGAATACAATAACGCCTCCGCGTCTCTGTATTCCTGCCGCAGAATTCCGTTAATTGACCTCTAACCAGCGAGTCCCCTACAAGTCTAACAGATGTTTTCAGCTTGTCTGTGCCCCGAAACTGTGTCTGATCTACGTAGACCACAGCAGGAAGAATGGTCTTGTGGCGTCTAATGGATGAGTAGTGAGGAGTGGGAGTGTGGTGGCGACTGGACGTGGAGGCGTTAGGAGGGTTGGTAGAGGAGAGGGACAAGGGGGAGCCAAGGGAAGATGAGGAAGAGGCGGAAGGGGTTGACTGCAGGGGAGTAGAGGAGGAGGATGTTGAGGATGTGGAGGAGGGGGCAGAGGCGGAGGAGGAGGAAGGGGCGGAAGGGGCTGACTGGGGAGGAGTAGAGGAGGAGGATGTTGAGGATGTGGAGGAGGGGGGAGAAGAAATGTATGAGGAGGCGGCAGAGGCGGAGGAGGAGGAAGAGGCGGAAGGGGTTGGCTGAGGGGGAGTAGAGGAGGAGGATGTTGATGATGTGGAGGAGGGGGCAGAGGTGGAGGAGGAGGAAGGGGCGGAAGAGAAGAGTGAGGTAGAGGAAGGGGAGGAGGAAGAGTAGGTCGTGGTGGTGATGGTGGGATGGGTGGGGGAGGGGGCGGGGGTGATGGCGGTGTTGGTGGTGGAGGGTGAAGAAGGGGGGGTGTTGGCGGCCTGTGGTGATGAGGTGGAGGAGGGAAGGGAGGAGGCGGGGAAGGGATGAGAAATGGAGGGGGCTGAGGAGGAGGAGGTATGTGATCGGGTCAGAATTTCGGAGTACGAAGAAGAAGAAGACGAAGAAGAAGAAGAAAAAGAAGAAGAAGAAGAAGAAGAAGAAGAAGAAGGAGGAGTAGGGATTTGTGGGTATGACGTCACGATGTCCCAAAGTAAAGAATTGGAGCGTTGTAGATCCTCGTTGGTTGTTTGTAGTGCCTGAATACGTAAGTCTAAGACACAGTACCTACACATCGAGTCGCTGGTTTGGTAGTGAATCGCAGCATATTTCTTTGAACAATTAGAGCAATTGAAATAGTTGGACGGCATGATTACTTTTATTTTTTATTTTTTTTATTTACTGTTGCAAGACAATATAATGGTGAGCTTTACAGTTAAGATGAATTTTGTATCCGCGTGGGTTATGGTGAACACCTGGAGGGAGTTGGTTTTAAATCGGTCGAGTCACGCGGGAGAGTTTGAGGTGTGGCGTCTATGAGGGCCCACACGTGTTTTCCCTCTGGGAATAAAATTCTCTGGGGGATTGAAATTTTCCTCCTTTTCAAAACAGGTGTGCTGGTATACGGGTCAAGCTTTGTACTTCTACGTTAGTGACAGATTTTCTACGTTATTAAGACACAAGAAGCTCACTGTCTTTCACTGGGTGCTGTGTTAGGTCGTGTAGTTGTAATCCTACTGAGGAAAGACAGGAAACACAAAAAAGTCGATATATAACTTAACCGCTCGTGGCTGTAGCAGGGAAGTCCTCTCACTGTAAGGTAATCCTCGCAACACTTCAAACACTAGTTAGACGCGTCACAGCACTGAGTTAGACGTTAATTAATTAGGTTGAGTGGTACTAAATAAGACAAGTAAACAAGCACAGTTAGTCGTTCGATTTCTGAGAAGGCGTACGGGCCTATTTAAGTAACGGTTAAGTAACAACGTGGATGAACGGATTTCAAAAGTTGTGACGTTAAAATGTAACACACGGAGTCGATTTACACACACGGAGTCGATTTACACACAAAATAACAAGTGTCGTTTCACCAGACGAGGTGAAAAGCAAGGTTAAGGTTTGATGCCAGACAGCAGCAAGGTCAACGTCCGTCCCTTTGAGGAGGTCAGGCGAGACTGAGGAGGTCAGGCGAGAAGGGAAGGGAAGAGAAAGGGAAGAGAGGGGGCCACCAGGAAAGCATGGGAAGGGAAGGAGAGAGGAGGAAATTGGACGGGAGGGGAGAGAAGGGCAGGGCAAGGAGAGGAAGGGAAGGAAAGGGATGGGAAGGAAAGGGATGGGAAGGGAAGGGAATGGAAGGAAAGGGAAGGAGTGGGGAGGGAGGTAAGCCGGTCAGGTAAGCATGGGAGAGGGGTTATGGGGGGTCAAGGGGAGCTCACCTGGCGCAATTAGTAGCAACATTAGTCTTAAGAAATATTAGATTGCCTGCGTGATGAATGAATGGGAGGATTATGCAAGGGGGAAGGGAGGGGGGAGGGGGGAAGGAGACGGAAAGAGAGGTATGTTTATCTGCGGTGTGAGGGAGGAGGAGGAAAAGGAGGGAGAAGGAAGGAGAGGAAAGGAGGAGAGGTCAAGGATGCAGAGGGAGGAAGGAGGGAGAAGGAATGAGAGGGAAAGAGGGAGAGGTTCTGTTGATGGAAGAGTTGGAGAGAAACGGAGGAATAGAGGATGGAAGAAAGGGAGAATATCTAAAGTGGAGAAAAGGGAAGGAAAGGGAGAGGAGATAGACAGAACGAGAGAGAAGTAATAATATCTACAGTGGAGAACAGAGGGCGGAGGAGGGAGAAGAAAGGGAGAGTTGCGGGGAAAATAAAGGATGAGATGAACAGAGGGAGGGGCGTACAGAAAGTGAAGAAAAGGGAGAGGAGAGAGAAGAAGAAGAGGAAAGGAGGGAGAAGGAAATCATATAATGGAAAAGTTGCAGGGAAATGAAGGATGAAGAGAAATGAGAAAGACGAAGTATCAAAAGTAGAAGAGAGGAAGGGAGAGAAGGACAAAGGAGGAGGAAGAGGAAAGCAGGTGAGTGAGAAGGAGATAGTGTCGGTGCCAGGCCACGAAAAATGGAGAGAAAAACAACTATATTGGAGAGGGATGGAGGAAAGCAAGGAGCGATGATAGGAACACATGTGTGGAGGCGAGAGTAAGGAGGAAAAATTACTGAAGATATATTGTGATGAGAGGAAAAGACAACCCTGTAATAAGATACGTAAATAAATAGATTGATATGTAGATAGATAGATAGATACAAAGATAGATATATAAATATAAAGAAAGATATATACTGATAATTTATGCAAATAACTGAAAAAAATAAAGCAGAGGTAGAAAAAAAAGAATGTTAATAAATCAACGGAAAGAAGGAAGGAGGGATGGAGGGAAGGAAGGAAAGGAGGGTGAGAGGTAGGAAAGGGTTAGGTTGAGTATTGGAAGAGAGGGAGGGAGAGAAGGAAGAGAGGGAAACATGCAAAGACCGAAAAGGAAAGTGCGAAAAATGAGAAAAGGAAAGATGATCGCTGAGGAGAAATGGAGGGAAGAGAAATGATTCACAGAGAAAAATGGAAAAGAAAACTGAATGATAATGGAAAGAAAAAGTGAAAGGATGAGAAAAGAAAAAAAGGTTGAGGAGGAAAAGGAGAGGAAGCGAAGAAGAAATGATAAACGAAAGGCTGGAAAGGAGAAAAAACTAATTACAGAGGAATATAAAATGAAGAAAGATAAAAAAAAAAGCAAGCGAGGAAAAGTGGAAAAGAACGAACGAGCTAAAAGAAAATTAAGAAAATGGTGGAAAGAAACCTAAGAAAAACAAGAAGAAAAAAAAAAGAAAAAAAAGAAATGAAGGAAAGGAAAAGGCGCGTGGAGAGAAAAAGTACAAAAAAAAGAGATGAAAGAAAATTGAATGATGATTATTAAGGAGAACAGCTCTTGAAGAAAATTGGAGAACAAAACGAAATGAAAAATAAAGCGAAAAAAACGAGAACGAAGTGAAAAAATATGAAAAGAAAGGAAATCGAATGAAAAAAGGAAACGAGAAGAATGAAAAAAACAATGACGAAGAGAAAGAGATAAGGGTGAAGAGAAGGAGGGCGGGGAGAAGAGAAGGAAAGAAGGAGAACGAGGTAATAAAAGCGGTCATTCGGGATATCCGGCAGGAATTTCAGAACCCCAACAGGAATCCTTTAGCAAAATTGGAGTCATGGAATACCCGCAGGAACATTTGAGCTACAGGAACAGGGCGGGAACTCAGGTGTCAGGGAAAATATATGCAAGGTGGTACACCGAAAGAACCACTGAAATGAGAGAAAGCGCAAGAAAAAGAAATATAGATGGACACAAATAAAGGAAGAGAAAGAATTAAAGAAAAGGAAAGAAAACGAAAAAAAGTTCAAATATTGGAATAAAAATAAATTACTGAAGCAGAAAATAATGAGGGGAGTAAAAATATATCAATCACTGAAGACTTTGGTGAAAAAAAGAACAAAAACGCGGAAATGATGAAAAAAACTTACTTTAAAAACTGAATAAAAAATCTGGAATACTCGAAACAAAAAAACAGCACGAGATCCAAAGGAAAAAAAACTCATTACGAAATAAAACTACAAAAACAAAACACAATAGAAGATGATGAAGATAAAACGTGTACTTGACATAAAACTGAACTACTAAACGAAAAAAACCCCTCAACTAAGCACTGATTTTTCTAAAGAATGTAAAAAAAAAAAATGACGGTAAAGATTCGTTTTAATGACGTTACTAATTTCGATATGCTGACTGCTTATTTTTGGACAAAATATAATGCTGTTTATCATGGAGGCAGTATTTTTCTACGGAAATGACTGAAAGATTGACTTGCCTTTTGTGGGCCCGTTGCCGCAGCCGCAAAATAGCTCGCAGTCAGGTTCAACTTGGGGGACCCGTGAGAAATCGGGGGTTTTGGGTGCGGGAGCATATTTAAACTACTGCAACCGCACTTACGACCTGACATCCATCGGGGGGGGGGGGCCTCGCCCCCATCGCCCCCCTTCCAACCAGGGGGGCCCCCCTGGACCCCACCCCAACACACACATATGCGACTCATTTCTGCGAGGAGGTATTTCTCCCAACACCGCTGGACCGCCGCCGCCAGAGGAGGCTACGCTTTCGTGAATATTATCCCCTATTTTCTGCAATAAAAAAATAGTCCTTGAAGTGGATTTTGAAAGCGTTTCCATGATTGTTGAACGTTTGTAGAAAAGATATATGAAGAGCTAGTGATGTTTCATAAGGTAGGTAATGAAATACTGGCACGTTGCTAAAACGAATCTTAACCCAAAAGACCAAAAATTACTTATGCAAAAATGTATCAAAACACGATCGAAACAAGAAAGAAACCAGAATCAAACAAAATGCAAACCAGAAACAAACACGAGACAAACAACAAACAAACCAGAGAGAAACGAGAAACAAACTAGAAATATACCAGAAACAAAGAAGAAACAAACTAAAAGCAAACAAACAAAAAAAAAACGATGAAACAATACTCAATAACACTCCAGAACGTCTCTAACACCACCACCACCACCACCACCTCTACTTTTTAATTAGTTTTTGGCTAAGGTAAGTTTTTTGTGGAGGAGAGGGTCCAAACCCTTCCCCCAGCCAGCCCAGATAAGGGGCTTGCCTGACTGCTCGCCATTGGGCAGGGACGCAGGACCCCTGGGGGGATTAATCCCCCGGTTACCCAAAGAAGGAAGCATGAACAGAAGAAAAAGAGGAAGCGGGGAAAAGACAGCTCGGGGGAGGTTGAGGGCGCTGCATTCCTCATTCAGATAGACCTGCCCCTAACCCTTGCTTTCACCCTTTCTTTTCTCACCACCTCTCTCGTTATGCTATCGAAAAGCAAGAGGAGGAGGAGGAGGTAGATGGAATGGGAAATAATGACAAATACTAAGGAGGTGGAAGGAGGGTGTGTAACGGGAAAAAAATACGATGATCAAAAGGAAGGAGAGGAAGGAGTAAAAGAGAAAAAAGATGAATCGAAAGGTAGGAAAGAGGAGGTAAAGGAAATGGGAAGGAAGAAAATTGTTGGAGGAGGAAGTAAATAGGATTGATGCCATGATTGAAGAGGTGAAAAGTGGACAAGAAAAAATACTTATGCCCAAAGGGAAAATAAGATTAAAAATAGTAAAAGGTGAATGGAAAGGTAAAAAAGAGGAGGTGAGGAAGTGAGGCATAAAGGCATGAATCAGGAGGTAGAAAGTGTGAGAAAGATAAAAATACGACGATAAGGAGAGCGAAATAATCAAAGAGAAGAAAAAGGTGAACGGACGGTGAAAAGAGGAGGAGGTAAAGGAAAGGGGAACTAATGACATGAGGGAGTTGAAAAATGTGAATGTGATCGAAAAAAATCCCGATGAGCAAAAGAGAGTGAAAGAGTAGAAGAAAATGATAATCGAAACGTAGTTAAGATTAAGTTATGATGACGATAAAGGTGACGGTGGGTCTGGTGGTGGTGATGCTGCAAGTGGTAATGATGTCGATGATGGTGGTGGTGGTGGTGCTGGTGATGATGTTGATGATTGTGGTGGTGGTGGTGCAAGTGGTAATGATGTCAATGATGATGGTGATGGTGGTGGTGGTGATGCTGCAAGTGGTAATGATGTCGATGATGATGGTGGTGGTGGTGGTGGTGGTGCAAGTGGTAATGATGTCAATGATGATGGTGGTGGTGGTGGTGGTGGTGATGCTGCAAGTGGTAATGATGTCGATGATGATGGTGGTGGTGGTGGTGGTGGTGGTGCAAGTGGTAATGATGTCGATGATGATGGTGGTGGTGGTGGTGGTGGTGGTGCAAGTGGTAATGATGTCAATGATGAT
>NW_026111888.1:281276-306102 GCF_024679095.1 Eriocheir sinensis
TGGTGACGATTGTTGTGGTGGTGATGGTGATGGTTGTGGAGGTAGTGGTGGCGGTGATGGTGGTTATGAAGGTAGTGGATGTGGCGGTGATGGTAGTGTGTGGTGGAGGTGGTGATGATGGTGATGATAATTGTGGTGGTGGTGGTCGTGGAGGTGGTGGTGGTAGTAGTAGTAGTAGTAGTAGTAGTAGTAGTAGTAGTAGTAGTAGTAGTGGTAGCAGTAGTAGTAGTAGTGGTAGCAGTAGTAGTAGTAGTGGTAGCAGTAGTAGTGGTAGCAGTAGTGGTAGTGACAGTTGTAGTATTCATAGCAGGTAGTGGTAAGAAAGTAATGATTATACTAATACAAAAATCATTACCTATCATTCATACAAAACACTATGACACCAATTAACTACTCCAAGTATATTCATCCCGGCACATCGTCACACTCGACCATTCGTCCATTCCCTCCCTCCCTCCCCGCCACGACTCCCGTCCTCTCGTCAGTCCTCCTGCCACTACATTTTACACTCAGTCATTTTTATCGCTTCTGCACTTTTTACAGCCTTTTTTTATTGATTTATTATATAGTTTTATTACACCCTCACATTTTTTCCTTTCTCTCGCTCATGATTTTTGTCGGGTCTGGTCATTCGTTCTTTTATCTCCACTTTTTCCCACTTCTTTTTTTCGAGGGTCCTTACATTATGACTTGTGACTCCAGTGGGGCTGTTTTTTCACTTTCATCTGTCTCATTGTACGCATGTTTTTGTTTTTGTTGTAATTTTCAGGCGCTACTTTCATCACGCTTTCTATATTTCGCTCCACGTATGTTCATTTAGCATAATATCACCACCACCATCACCACCTGAGCAAGTAACTCCGCCCCAACCATCGCCACCACGACCATCACCAGTAGCAGCACCTCCAACCTCACTCCATCAGTATCACCATCACATAAAATCCTAAGCCAATACCATCACAATTACCATAACCATCACCGCCACCACCACCACCAGTACCATCACCACTTATCACACTTGTATCTTTCATCCCAGCAGCAGCAGCAACTCTACTACCATATTATAACAAATTATTAGTTATCATTATAATTGTTTTAGACGACATCAGTAACATTTAACAGGTGTGTTCCATGATATTTACAAATACCTTTTGTGATTCAAGCAGATCTGTCTGACGGCACACACACACACACACACACACACACACACACACACACACACACTAAATACATTGTCCGCCTTAATAACTATGAAGGCTGACAAAAAATATTAAAACAAGCAATTACTGTTGCCAGATGATCCCCGAAAGTGACACATAGGCGAAAACTACATCATTAAAAAAGAAACTACAAACTAGATACCGTGATTAACTAACGAGAAACTAACTAACGAGAAAACTAAGCTTCACGCAGCTCGTGTTGGTAAAGGAAGAAACTCGCCTCCGTAAAACCCAAAACAAAATACTCATCCTCAGCAGATGATTATCATCCCCGTATTACAAGCCGTCCCTTACTCGGCCATTCATCATGGAGGGAGGAAGGAGGAAGCAGGTGGAGCACCGGAGAGAGAGAGAGAGAGAGAGAGAGAGAGAGAGAGAGAGAGAGAGAGAGAGAGACACAGAGAGACAGAGAGAGGGGGGGGGGGGATTGAGGAGCGGAAGCCGGCAGACGAGAGGGGGAGGCGAGGGAGGGAGAGAGGAACGGGGGAGGGGAGCTGTGGAGAGGGAGAAAAAAATGATCTGTTGGGGAAATGAAGGGAGAAGCAGGAATTTTGGGGGAGCAGTTACGGGGAGGGAGGGGAAGTGGGGGGAGTACTGAAGAGCGATTGGCTGGGGGGAGGTTGGAAGGTTGGAAGATGATAATACTAATGATTGGGGGGGGAGGTTAAAGGCGGGCAGAGAGTGGCAGAAGGGATGACAGGGGATAAGACAAGCTAGTTAAAGGGTGTGGGATATCGCTAATCATATCAATACCTTGTTAAAACTTAACGCAGTCCTTCCCTTTATTCTTTTCTAATCCCCATACTCTAGACTGGGTTAGCGTTAATGGTTTGTCATGGGTGTGTGTATTCTTCTAGAGTTCCGTTCCCGATCGTCATGTCCTCAGTAATCGGTCAAGCTGCGAGTGTAGCAACCTCTAATAGTCCCTTGTTTGGTGGCGTGATTCAGAGTACCTACGATACCTGGTGACTGGTTAGCCTTAGTCATATTTGGGTGGAATCCTGGAATACCCTCATGAATAAAACGGGAATTCAGGTGTCAGGAAATAAGAGAAACAAAGACTACTAAAATTAAAACACACACACACACACACACACACACACACACACAGAGAGAGAGAGAGAGAGAGAGAGAGAGAGAGAGAGAGAGAGAGAGAGAGAGAGAGAGAGAGAGAGAGAGAGAGAGAGAGAGAGAGAGAGAGAGAGAGAGAGAGAGAGAGAACTGTACATGTTGAATAAAACACTGAAACAAATAAAAGCTGTATTTCAAAGGTTGCGTTAGGTGAAGTATACGAGTTTCAGAGTTTTGGTTAGGCTTAATGTGTCGTGATGAGACCACGCGCCGGGCAGCTTCATCTGGACCCGCACGGAACGACACCCGGCTCGAAACACCAATACGGGACCTTGACGAGCTCAGGATACTTCGCTCGTTCCATCATTACCGGAAGCCTTATGGACGAGTTAAGCATGAAGAACACCAGGTATAAGCTACATACACAACCTTAGTGTAATAAAAGATGCATTACGTAAAATTAACACACTATCGAGACTTGCTGCGGCTTGTCTTGTTGACCCTAAGACCCTCCTCTCCTCCCTTCCCCCTCCCTCCTTCCCTCCCAGCAGCCTGAGGTGCGACGATTCTCTCCTCATCACTCCCTCACACTCACGCTCCCCGGTTCCTTCACACTCATTCCTCAGCACTGTGTCAGACCTCATGACTGTTCATGCTACACAGACCCCCGCCGCCCCGTCCCTCTCGTCGGGGCGTGGCAGAGCGCGACTCACACTCCGATCACCGCCGCGGCGTCAACATCACCTGCCAGACGTCGGCCAGGCACCGATGACGTCACGGCCAGCAGCCAATGACAGCACGAAACGACCTCCTTCAACTATTACTAATTATATGTCTTTAGATACCTTCAGTTCACTCCCCAGGCGATTATCAACACGGGTACCCCTCATAATCACTGTAATAATCAACGAACTGGCAGGACAAGGCTTCAGGCGGCATGGCACTCACTCCATCCTCCCCACCGGCCTCCCCTGCCTCAACCATTGTCTGTACGCCGCGTCCCTTCCTGCAAGAACCACCACACTGTTCCTCACCTGATCCACGAGTAGTGGCCGCCGGGGACCCCAACACGCACGGCACATGGACACACCCTCACTCCGGCATTTTCCGCAGCACTCTGGCTCGGCGTGACGTCACCGATGCGCCTTTGTTTTACCCACAATGCCCGATGGTTTTGTCGACATTGTTACATTGACACCTGGGGCATTTTGGTCGCTTTCCATCGAATTATAAGCATTGCTATTGAAGTTTGCGACTAAATGTATAGTTTATTTCATTGCATAGTTAAATAATAACACTAAAATATCATGGCATTCCTTACGTTACCTCTCTGAGAGTTGGCAACACAAGGCGCCTCACCTCTACGTCAGTGCCTCGCCACTCGCTCGTTACTGCCTAAATATTTCACTATAAACGAAGGATTCCTCTCCAGACTACACGTTGTAAACCATTCCTCTGCGTGAGGCGCCGCGGGGATCACTGTACACTCCCCTTTTCCAACCCTGGGGTCGCGGTCCGAAGTGGGGTCCCCAGGCGTTTTCTTGGGTCACCAAGACCTAAAAATAAATAATAATAATAATAAATTATAACACATATACAACTAAACTAGTGGGGTCGCAGTCATGTCTAGAGGTGCATGATTGGGGTCGCCTGAAAAAAAAGTTGGGAACCTCTGCCAGTGTACACCATCATGATGACTTGTACGCCCCACGCCTGCATGATCACTGCCACCAAGGAGACACATCATTCACAGGCTTGCCAACACTGCCGACACACATAATAATGCGGCCCTTATAACCTTACAAACACTTCAAACAAAATTACTCCCCTCGTACATACAACCAAATATTCTTCCTTCCCAGGTGTTACGAGTCAGACAGATATTCCTCTTATAATTTCATCCCTTAATTAAAACCCGGCACCTCATCAACCATTACAGGAACAAAACAAAACACACATTTCTCCCGCACTACAACAGGTGTTCTCCCCCAGGTGTCGTGGATCAGGCGCCAGGACCTGCACGTGCTGACCACATGTAACTTCACGTACACGACGGACACGAGGTTCCGCGCGCTGCACCTGCCCGGCTCGCCCCTCTGGAGCCTGGAGGTGGACCGGCCCGCCATCACCGACTCCGGCCTCTACGAGTGCCAGGTGTCCACGCAGCCCAAGATATTCCGCCGCTTCAGGCTCAGCGTTGTGGGTGAGTGGAGGGGGGGAGGGGGGTATAGGGTGTGTGGGTGTGTTTCCGGTGGAGGAAGGGTGGGTATAAGGTGATGAAGGTAGGTATAGGGTGTGTGGGTGTGTTTGGGGAGGGAGGGATGGGCACAGCGTGTGTTGGAATGGACAAAGGGTGGTTACAGGGTGTGAGGGTGTGTTGGAGGTGGAGGAAGGGTGAGTGAGGTGTGTGTGTGTGTGTGTGTGTGTGTGTGTGTGTGTGTGAGGGGGGGGGTATCACGCGGATGAATGATCATGAATTATTACTCGTCTGCAGTAGGCTATGTATTGTGCATTTTTGTTGTCAGTCTATAAAATTGCTTTCCTTTTGCTTTATTCCAATTTTGTTCTATTTCATTTATAAGCAAGCAAGCCTAACTAACTCCACACAACTAATCCACTGGCCAAGACAACGTTCCCGCCTTCATTCTTAAATCCTTTGCCCCCATCCTTGCCCCCATCCTTCAGGCCATATTCACCCAATCACTATCATCCACCTCATTACCCTCTGACTGGCTTTTGGCAAGCATTAATCCTTTATTCAAGACAGGTGACAGGACTGACCCAGCCAATTATCGCCCCATCTCACTAACATCGATTCCATGTAAAATTTTCGAACACATAATATACAAACACATAATGAATCACCTTGACGCAAACAACATCCTTACTGACTCACAACACGGCTTTCGACCTAAACGCTCATGTGAATCGCAACTCATTACTACATTTCACGAAGTTACGGGGCTACTTGACTGACGTGACATTAAACAAGTTGACATTATTGTTTTAGATTTTGACAAAGCCTTCGACAAAGTCCCGCACAAAAGACTGACATTAAAATTGAGATACTACAGTATTTCAGGACCTATTCTTCATTGGATCACTGCATTTCTTACTAACAGGACTCAACGTGTTCATCTTGACGGATCTTCATCTGACACTGTCCCTGTTTCTTCAGGTGTCCCACAAGGCACCGTTCTAGGCCCCCTTCTTTTCCTCCTGTACATTAACGATCTTCCACTGTCAACGCCTAACTCTTCCACTAGACTATTTGCCGACGATAGTTTACTAGTTTGGACGCCCTCGAGCGGTGGGAGCGCACCTGGCAGATGCACTTCCGACCAGACAAATGCAAACTATTAAGATTCCCCAGAGCGCACAACCCCATCCATCACACTTACACTCTCCACAATTCAAATTTAGAATCAGTTCACACACACAAGCACCTTGGTATCCATCTCTCAACTAACTTGAAATTCAACACCCACATAGACCATATCAGTGCCACAGCCAACAGAACACTGGGGTTCCTGAGGAGGAATTTACATAACTGCACACCTGACATTAAACACATAGCTTATGACGCACTTGTGAGACCAACACTGGAATACTGCTCCACGGTGTGGGATCCTCACACACACAGAAACATTGATAGGTTAGAACAAATCAACACCAAGGCGGCAAGGTTCATTACAAACAATTACACTCGAGCGCCCGGAATCACAACACGGATCAAACAACAGATAAACATGGACCCTCTTCACATAACAGACAAGCACACAAACTTACACTTATGTACAAGATCACAAACACTCACACTGACATTGACCCACAAACATACCTACACAACGCAAACAGTCAACGTACTCGTAACACACACATCCTTAAATACCAAACATATCACACTAACACTGACGCATACAAGCCCTCATACTTTCCACGCACCATACGTGACAGGAACAGCCTCCCTCAACAGATTTTAGACTGCGGTGCAATAGACTCATTCAGAAAACAATACACACTCACTTGTCACCACAACACACCAACACTAACAATTACACTTGATTCACTTCCCTCCCCTGCACACTCGGCTCCCCCGTCCCCCCAACAGCCAACAAATATGCGTGTTATGCACTTCTTTACTGCCCTGCGCATTATTATCCAGATCCAGATCCAGAAATAACTAACCAACCAACCAACCAACCAACTAACTAACTATTAGTCATATAAATAAATAACCAACTAACTAACTTACGAGCTAACTAAATTACCAACTAACTAACTGATTAACTGACTAACCCACCAACCAACTAACTAACAAACCGGCTAAGTAACAGTGACGTGTGGTGCAGATGGACGTGTTAATTAATAAGATGGCAGTGTGTGTGTGTCTGGTGTGGTGATGGTGTGGTGATGGCGTGGCGTGAGGGTGGGGAGTGAGGGAGCAGGACGGGCAGGGGAGGCGTGCGTTAAGGGGGGAGGTATAGATGATGGCTTACAGGTAGGCAGGGGGCGGCGTTAGGTAAATGTGTGAGGGGAAGGCAGCAACGTGAGCTTCTGTCCGCGTATCTGAGTTAGGGTTGATAATTGCTGGCGGTGAAGTGTGAGGATGTTTGTTGGAGTGTGTGTGGGTGTTTGGTGTGATATTAGTGTGAGTGGGGAAGGAAAGAGGAGTGAAATTACTTGGTGTGTGTGTGTGTGTGTGTGTGTGTGTGTGTGTGTGTGTGTCTGCGCGCGACCTTCCTTGGGTTCACACGTGACTTTGCCCCGCTGCTGTGTGGTGCCAACTCGCTCTTTCCTCTGTTTTCCTCTGCTTTCGCGGTGTGAGGCGTTCTGTGCTTCTGTGTAACTGCTGCTGTACTGGAGGACTACAAAACCAGGAGGATTACCCTGCCTTCTACTACAGACCGCTAAGTGTTCTGATTTAGTATTTACTTAGTTAGATAGTGATCCACAGTTACTCCTAGGACAAGTGTATTAAGCTTCCCACATCTACACTAAATTCAACATTCTTTCACGCCAACCCAGTGCTACACGGTTTTATATTGCTTTTGTGTTTTTTATATTGCTTTTGTGTTTTCTTCTCCTTCTATTATTAGGATACTTTACTGTGCTGTGATAATAGGACTACGTGAATCAGGCGCCAAGCTACGTTAATTTCTAAGTCCACACAAAACACTAGATAATCCACTTTCCGCGCAAACCTAGTGAACACAGTTATTATCTTCTTTACATAAGTGATTTCTCAGTATATTAATATTGGCCTATGTTTTGTCTTGGTGGGTAGAAATAACCGCGCCTTTTTACCCGAGACACACCCTTTTCCCCGGAGAATTGACCTGACTGCGACCTCACAGCAGCTGTGGTTTGTTTTCCTAGATACACATTTTGACCTGACGACCTCACCGCAGCTGTTGGTTTGTTTTCCTAGATACACATTTTGACCTGACGACCTCACAGCAGCTGTTGGTTTGTTTTCCTAGATACATTTTGACCTGACGACCGCACCGCAGCTGCGTACTTTGTTATCGTCTTAACGCGCCTAATTGTTTCCGTCTTGCCTCGCCCATATCTTCACCATGACGTCCCTCAAGCGTTGTTCTGGGTGTGGCCTTCGCATGGCCAAGCAGTACTTTCTTTCCAAGGACGTTTGTAGGTTCTGCGTTAAGACTCAGAAGGATGAGCAGAGGATCATAGAGTTAGATAATAGGGTTACGACTCTCGCCGCTCAGGTACACTTACTGGTTAGTGCAGCAGCAACAAGCCCCGCCTCCTCCTCCTCCCTTCCTCTTCCTCTTCTTCCTCGTCCTCCTCCCCTCCTCTTCCTCTTCTTCCTCGTCCTCCTCCCCTCTAGTATTGTCTTCAACCACACAGCAGCCCCTCCCATCCTCCTCCTCCTCCTCCACGACCATCTCCGATCTCCCCTTACCACCCCTCCTTCTCCTCTTCTTCCTCCTCGTCCTCCTCCTCCTCCTCCTCGCCTTCCTCCTCCGTCCCCCCTCTCCCCTCTCCCCGCCCACCCTCCTCCTCCTCCTCCTCTCCCTCTTCCTCCTCCTTGTCCTCCGCCTCTTCGCTCGTCCCTCCCTCCCACACCTGTCCTTCACCTTCCCCTTCCCCCTCTTCCTCCTCCTCTCCTCGTCCGTCCCTCCCTCCCACCTCACTCTCCCTTTCACCTACTCCTCCTTCCTCCTCCTCCTCCTCCTCCTCCTCCTCCACCCCCTCCTCCTCCTCCGCCTTCCTCTTCCGTCCCCCTCTCCCTCTTCCCGCCCACTCTCCCCTCCTCCTCCTCCTCCTCTTTCTCCTCCTTGTCCTCCGCCTCCTCGCTCGTCCCTCCCTCCAACACCTGTCCCTTACCTTCCCTTTCCCCTCTTCCTCCTCCCTCTCCTCGTCCATTCCTCCCTCCACCACCTCACTCTCCCTTTCTCCTTCTTCCTCTTCCTCCTCCTCCTCCCCCTTTCCACCTTCCACCTCTTCCACAATTTAACATCGTTCTTAACAGCAGGTCCCTCCTCCTTCCTGCTCTCCCCTCCCCTTCACCCCCTCCTGGCCCCTTCCGACCGTCGGGTTCTTGTTGTTGGTGATAGTCAGGTTCGTTATGTTGACAGGTATTTTGCTCCAAGGATAAGAACAGGACGAGGGTGTGTTTCCCAGGGCAGGGTGGGCCATATATCAGACAGGATTGAGGCGTGTATGGCAAGCGAGGGATCGAACCCCATTGTCTTTCTCAGCTGTGGCGGAAACGACGTTTCTCGTGTGCCAAGCGAGGACCTTCTCAGGCGTTTTTGAGAATTGTTAGGCAGAATACGTGACGCTGGTGGGTCACCAGTAGTGTGTGGCGTCCTGCCAAGGAGGGGCGTTGGCGATGGATGGCTGTCCAGGGCGATAGCAGTGAACAGCAGACTTGCTGAGCACTGCGAGCGCAATGGGTGGCTGTTCGTCGACAATTGGGACCTCTTCTTTGGCAACGACGCCCTCTACGCCCGTGACGGGATACACTTGACGTTCAAGGGTGTTGAGGCTCTCTCAGACTCCCTTGAGCGAGCACTTGGTACCCGGAGGGATTTTTTAGTATCGGCGAGGGGAGGAGTAATGGGAGCAATGGGAGTAATGGAGAGGGACATCTAGCTCATAATATAACCAGGCAGCTTAGAAGTAATTCTAGAGGAGTAACAGAGGACGGGCTAAGAATCTTTTATACTAACAGCAGGAGCCTCAGAAACAAGATAGACTTACTAAGGGGTAAAGCTTGTTCAGAAAATTTTGACATAATAGCGATCACTGAGACATGGATAGACTTTGCTAATAGAAATTTTAGGTCAGAATTTGAAATAACGGGTTATCAGATGTTTCACAAAGACAGAAGGGCAGAAAGGAGGTGGAGTTGCGCTATATGTTAAAGACCCACAGAAATGTTTAGATAACAACTCAGTCAAAAAAAAAATGTATTAAGAATCAGTTTGGGTGGACGTTTACAAAGGAAAGAAAACTAACTCTAGGAGTTATATACAGGCCAACCAACCTTAACATGCATGACACGAGTATATTACTACAGTAGATTGTCAGGTCGATTATTAGTAGAAATGTCTGCTTAATGGGGGACTTTAATTATAGGAATATAGACTGGGAAGATCTAGTGGGTGACCTGGAAGCCGAGGACTTTCTTGAAGTTATACAAGATAATTTCCTTAAGCAGGTAGTTACTGAGCCTACCAGAGGAGATAACATATTAGACTTAGTCCTAACCAATAATGGGAACTTGCTACGTGAGTTGGAGGTGGGCGGAGAGTTAGGAAATAGTGATCACAGAACGGTTCGTTTTAGGTTAGACTGGGCGGTAACCCATGATCCAAACCCAGTGTTAGTGCCAGATTTTAGAAGAGCAAACTACGAGGGGCTTCGAAGACATCTTGAAGGGGTAAACTGGGATAATTTAGGGATTCATGAGGGCCAGAACTGCGGATTGGAGAGCCAGGAGAACCAGGTAGAAATGTCTTACAATAATTTAGTTAGAGTAATAGTAGAGGGGCAAGAACAGCATATACCACAGCGAACACTTAGAAAAGAAAACAATGATCCTAAGTGGATGACTCGTGGACTAAAACACGAGATTGGGTTAAAGAAGGAATTTATCAGAAAATAAAGAATGGGAAACACATCTCAGGGGCCGGTACGTCGAACTATCTAGATTAGTTAAGAAAAACACCAGGATAGCAAAAAGAACTATGAGATCAAAGTAGCAAATGAGGCGAAAAGTAATCCTAAGGGCTTCTTTCAGATGTATAGAACAAAAACACGGGAGAAAATTGGACCGCTGAAATCAAACACAGGGGAGCTAGTAGAAAATTACGAAAATATGAGCACATTGTTGAACGACTACTTCCTTTCAGTATTCACACAGGAGGATCGAACGACTATACCGGAAAGAGTTCAGGTGTACGAGGGCTGGGATGTCGATAAATTGAGGGATATAATAATTACCAGGCAAGTAGTTCAGGATGAGATAGATAAGCTTAAGAAGAACAAGTCGCCAGGTCCTGACGGGATATTTCCGAGGGTATTAAAGGAGCTAGGTGATATAATCAGTGACCCACTAACCGACATCTTTAAGATGTCGGTAAATACTGGCTATGTGCCGAGCCTATGGAAAGTAGCTAATGTGACGCCGATTTTTAAAAGGGGACAGGTCAGTTGCTTCAAACTATCGCCCAATTAGCTTAACATCGGTTATAGGCAAGATGCTGGAGTCCATAATAGCCAGGAACATTCGGGAGCATTTAGAGAAACATAGCTTAATTCACGACTCGCAGCATGGGTTCACAAAAGGTAAGGCATGCCTCACCAATCTCTTGTCCTTCTACAATAAAGTATTTGAGGCGGTTGACAGAGATGAAAATTATGATGTAATCTATCTTGATTTTAGTAAAGCGTTTGACAAAGTTCCTCACCAACGACTGTTGCTTAAATTACAGGCTCACGGAGTAGAGGGTAAAGTTTTGAACTGGGTCAAGGCGTGGCTTAGCAATAGGAAGTAAAGAGTGCAAATCAATGGTAAAAGATCTGACTGGGGATGTGTTACGAGTGGGGTCCCACAAGGTTCGGTATTAGGTCCACTTTTGTTTATTATTTATATCAATGACTTAGACACAGGAATTAGTAGTGATGTTAGTAAATTTGCAGATGATACCAAGATCGGTAGAGTAATTGAGTCGGATCAGGACGCTAGTATTCTCCAAGGTGAACTCAACAGATTATATGACTGGGCGGATAAATGGCAGATGGAGTTCAATGTAGGGAAGTGCAGTATTCTGAGTGTAGGAACAACCCTCACATAACTATTGCTTAAATGAGACTCTCATAAGTAGGTCTGGGTGCGAGAGGGATTTAGGGGTCTTAGTGAGCTCTGATCTCCGTCCAAGGGAACAATGCATTCAAGCTAGAAATCGAGCTAATAGGGTACTGGGATTTATTTCAAGGAGCGTAAGCAACAGAAGCCCCGAAGTCTTCCTCAAACTATATTTAGCATTAGTTAGACCTCATCTTGACTATGCGGTTCAGTTCTGGTCACCCTACTATAGAATGGATATCAAAATGTTAGAATCGGTGCAGAGGAGGATGACTAAGATGATTCAGGGGTTGAGAAACTTGCCATACGAGGAAAGACTCAAACAGTTAAACTTGCATTCTCTAGAAAGGCGAAGGGTGCGTGGAGACATGATCGAGGTTTATAAATGGATGAAGGGCTTTAATAAGGGAGACATTCATAAGGTTTTGTTGGTAAGAGAACCGGGTAGGACACGAAGTAACGGGTTTAAACTGGATAAATTCAGATTCAACAGGGACATAGGCAAAAATTGGTTTACTAATAGGGTGGTGGATGAGTGGAATAGGCTTAGCAGTCATGTGGTGAGTGCCAATACAATTGTCACATTCAAAAATAGACTAGATAAATTCATGGACAGCGATATTAGGTGGGGTTAGATACACGGGAGCTTAGGGTCAAAGGAGCTGCCTCGTACAGGCCTACCAGCCTCTTGCAGACTCCTGCGTTCTTATGTTCTTCTTATGTTCTTATGTGTGTGTGTGTGTGTGAGGGAGAGAAAGAAGAGAGGGTAAGATGAAAGGACGGGCATAAAACCTCATGGAAGTCTTAGAGATAAACAAGGCAAAAGGAAAAGGATTAAGAACAGTGGGGGAAGAGAAAGATAAATGAGGAAGAAAATGCATAGCGTGAGAAGTAAAGAGACGTGTGAAGGTAGTGAGAGGTGATGAAAGGAATGTTGTTAAACGAAGAGATGGGAAAGAAAGAAAAGAGGCAAAAGAGGAATGGGAAAGAAAAATAATTGAAAGGAATGAATATGAAAAGATAAAGAAATAAAAGAAGGAAGGAAGGGTGAAGCAACAATTAGGGGTCGGGAAAAAAGAGAAAGAAAAATGAGAGAAAACGAGAAAGAGCAGGAAACACAAGGCCTGGAAGGGATTTAAGAAAACAATTGTAGTAGTAGTAGTAGTAGTAGTAGTAGTAGTAGTAGTAGTAGTAGTAGCAGGGAAGCAAAGATAAAAAAGGAACACTTGTACAAAAAAAAAGAGGAAATAAACTAATGAAACAATGATACGAAGAAGAAATCGTAAAATGAATCAAGAAGGCAAGAAACTGAAAAAAAGAAAAGCTGAGAAAAAAGTGACAGCAAGAGAGAGAGAGAGAGAGAGAGAGAGAGAGAGAGAGAGAGAGAGAGAGAGAGAGAGAGAGAGAGAGAGAGAGATAGAGATGTGAGAGAGACGGAAGGAAGGAGAGAGGGACGAAGGAGGAGAGGGTCAGGAGGAACGTGGCAATTAACTCTCAAGTACATTCTAATCAAGTTATCCATAAAAAAATATACATGCGTTTTATATCTGCAACTTTTTTTTGGTACTTCTGAACCTTTTTTTTTCTACCATTAATTTTACTAATCTTTCTCCTCTTCCTTATTTTTCTTATTTTTCGTGTTTCTAATTTTAGGTTCTTGTTTTGATTTTTTTATGGTTAATATTTATTTTACTTTTTCATTTATCCCTTGTCTACTTTTTTTCAAATTTTTACTCTTGTATATTTTACTTTCTTCATTTTTTCCGTTTCCGTTTTTACATGATCTCCTCTAGTTTCTTTTTAATTTCCTTTCATAACTAATTCGTATTTATTATTTAAGTTCAACAGCTCACATCATTATTTTGTTTGGGTTTTATATCATT
This sequence comes from Eriocheir sinensis, assembly GCF_024679095.1. NCBI lineage: Eukaryota > Metazoa > Arthropoda > Malacostraca > Decapoda > Varunidae > Eriocheir > Eriocheir sinensis. Next base: position 294,794 of record NW_026111888.1, read on the forward strand.
ACTGTTATTATTATCATTATTTTTATCAATCTTTACTATTATTATCACCATTAATCTATTGTTATTTACTTCTTTAGGGCAGCATCGTGCTTCATCATGATATCATTTGTTCATACGTAGGAAAAAATAGAGAAAAGTTGTATTCCCAGCCCTAACCGCCCCTCCCTCCCCCCGTGCCTTTCTCTCTCCGTCTCCCAACCCTCCCGCGCCGCCCGTCCATTAGCACCCATTGAACTATTTTTCCATTAGCCTTCCTTACGTATGGGTATTCAGCCAAACAAACAAACAAACAAACACTTTTCAACGCCAATCACAAGGGTGTCATGGCGCGCCAAATCCCCCGAGTATTTCTCTGGTTCGTTACTTTTTTTCCATCGCCGAATAATTATTTATCTCCCTCTCTTCCCCTCGCCCCCTTTCTCTTGGCCTTTGTTTCTCCTCCAATTTTCTTTACTCTTACCCATCTCTATTGTCATACTCTCTCTCTCTCTCTCTCTCTCATTCTATATAATCTGGTTTAATATTAAATTCTCTCTCTCTCTCTCTCTCTCTCTCTCTCTCTCTCTCTCTCTCTCTCTCTCTCTCTCTCTCTCTCTCTCTCTCTCTCTCTCTCTCTCCCAGTTCCCTAGTTTGGTTGTTATCTTCTTCCTTCCACCTCATTTATTCATTGCTTTATCTTCGTTCCATTTCCCTATTAATAAACATACACTCGCCTTTATTCTCTCTCTCTTCGTACTTCTGTTTCTCCAATGTCTACATTTCTTTGCTTTGTTTCTTTTCTTCTGCGTTTATCCTTATTTTGAATCATCATAACCTCTCATTGATTGTGTTATTTCACTTTTCATTTTCATAGCATTATTTTTTTTTACTTATTTTCCTTCTAAAACACCTACACCTCCTCTTTGCATCATTCTTCTCTTTTGTTCTCTTCTTTTTGTAACTTTTCCCTTCGTAGCTCTACTGTCAATTATCTTTTTTATATATATTTTTTCTTTCATTCTCATAGTCTTTAAGCACTTGGATTTTGTCCCATTCTCGTCCTCTTCGCTCTCCGTCTATTTCTCCTTTTGTTATTTATTTATCTTCCTTACATCTCTAGTCTTCCTCTTTTTCTTCTTCTTACATTCAAAATCTACTTTCTCTGACCTCTCCTATCAGAGTGTCTTCTCCTTCCCCTTTTTCCATCATCCATTAACGCCTTTTTTCCCATCTCCCTTCCTCCTAGTTCCTTCTTCTTCCTCTTCCTAATCACGCTACCCTCACCAACACTCCCTCTTCCTCCATTCTTCTTCCTCTCCCCTCCTTTATTGACCTTTCCTCCACTTCCTTCTTCCGCAGTTTTCTTACCCTCTACTCTTTTTCGCAAACCTTCGCCTCGCTTGTCTTTCTGTGCTTTTCCTTCTCGTCTTCTTCCCCTCCTGGTTATGTTTCTCTTATTTTCTTCCTTAAATCCTTTCTGTTTTCTTTTGTCTGGCTTCTTCCTCTTTCTCTTTCGTTCTGTGTTTTCAACTCCCACTTCTTTTGCTGTTTATTTTTCTCTCTTTTCAATGTCCTCCTAACTTTTTCTAGTTTCTTCTTCCTTCCATTTTACTATTCTTTCTTTCCATTCTTTCTCTTATACGTACCTTTTTTTCTATCTCCTTTTTCATCGTATTTACATTTTTTTTTCTAGTCGATAACGATTTCATATTTTTTCGCTTTATCTTTCGTCTCATCTTTTTCATTATTTTCATTCTCACCAAATTCAGTAATTATTTCTCATCTACCAGTCTTTCGTCACCCATGCATTCCATTTTCCATTTTCTTTTCTTATTCCTCTATAGTTTATTTATCTCCACTTTCACGTTCTATAGATTCACCAACCTTCTCTCCTACCTATTAATCTTTGTCCTTCCTCCTCCTCCTCCTTCTCTTCTTCTTTTTTCCTCTATTTTAACCTCCATTTGGCCTGTTCGCATCCGGGCGTTTTGATGCCTATTACCACAAGATTTTTTTTTTCCTAACAGCTATTTTTCAACGCCAATTTGCAAAGAAAACTTTACACTGCCATAGGAATGACATAGCATTAAAGACGTGTCCATATAACATGATTAATTGGAATATATTTGGGCATAACGAAGCTATTTCCCGTGCTATAGCATAAAAACCCTCATTACGTAATTGATTTTTTCTGCCAGTGTAAACCGTAGAGCGAAGGACCTAAGATTTTATCATTTTTCAAGTCCTCTACTCAATATTCCCGCCCTCCTCTCCACCACACCCCTTTACACCCTTTCACACACTACCTCCTACACCTCACACCTGTCACCCCTAATCTAACCCCTCCCCGCCTCTACCCCCCAGTCCCCAGCGCGCGTGTCAGGAACCAGAAAACGAACAAACAAGAGGAATAGCCATAACAGTACAGTGTAAACATCTCAAGTACAAAAGAGGGGAAACAACGAGGATAAAGAAAAACAGATACCCAGAGAGGAATGAGAGATATACAACTGTGTAAACATCTGACAGGACAAACACTAACAAGAAGGGTGACATATATAACAGTGTAAACATCTCAAGTACAAAAGAGGGGAAACAACGAGGGTAAAGGAAAACAGATACCCAGACTCAGATACATAAAACAGATACCCAGTAGGCGTGGTCAGAAAGTGTGAACAACCATTGAAAAAGACTCTGACCCGTGACGTCAGTCGTGGCGACATGTTATGAGCCAATAATTTAACAGAAAAATCACTGAGGGAGTGTCTTAAGACTGACTCACGAATAGCAGGAGAAGTAAAACAATACAACATAATGAGCGAGCAGATGGGTGTGACAGGAAGTATTGGCCATTGGTTATGTAGAAAATTAAGGGCGTGTCAAGGATGTAAGTCCGCCTAAAGCAAAGAAAAATGTGGCCTAGAAATCAGTGGTATGAGTAGACCGAGCTTGGTTCTCGCCTCAAGCAGACCTGCTACTCACTCAGCCGAGGATGGCTGTTGTGATCTTAATCGTGAGTAGAAATTCGAGAATCTAAGGGAAACCGACTGTATTGTCCTGGAGATTATAATGTAGGAGATGTGAAGTAGGATTGTGAGTGGGACAGGATTGTGATTATTTGTTTGCGATGTAAAGCAAAGGTAAAACCACTGGGTGTGGTAAAATAATGTGTTTCCATGACTTGTAGTAGATTATACTACAGGAATGTGTTATTAGGATTTTGTGAAGAGAGTACATAATGATTGTGATGTAAGCAGAGAGAAACAAACCACTGCTTGTGGAACGACGAGTGTTATTATTATTGGCAACAACTGAGCACATATTGTAGTATTATGTTTAAGACATGTCGTTTGTCATATGTTGCATCCATTGCTGAATATGCCAGTGTTATGATCGTCTGAGCACAGAATATTGCGTAAGGCAATTACTTTCATTTAATTTTAAATAAATGTATATTTACTTTTTCCCTTGTTTATCCCCGAACTCCAGTCTCCAATAACAACTTAAGCCGGATCACGCTACCAGGGATACGAGACGGTGAGATTATTTATGGAGTAATTAATGAGTGATAAAAGAGTTGATTTAATACAAGAAAAGAAGGGTCTAAAACTGGCGGCAGCGGTATAGGGATAAATAGGGACATGTGCTTACAGTGCTTTTGTTTAATTTACTCTGACGAGAAAACGCCTCTTATTTTCATTAAGCTTTGCTCGTTTTAAGTGGCGGAAATAATAGTGACGATTTAATTATATAATTAATGGTTCTTCCGGAGGACATGGACTTTGACGATATGGTAATGGAAACTCTGGCCAACCACTGTTGTTCTGTAGTGCAATGGGTAGCTCACGCGACTCAACCGAGAATTCATGAGTTAATTACCTGGCGGAGTGGAGAGGATGGGCAGTCTCTCCACCGGCGCCGTGATCCACTCCTCCGTGAGAGGGTGTCAGGTGACAGGCAGCGGCAGCGTCCTGCCTCTCAGGTTTGTTTGTTTTAGGATTGTTACCCCAGGATGGAGGGGAGCACGGGGCTCTACGCCTCACAGGGTGGTGGTGTGCCGCGGCGGACATGCAGCCATAGAGTGACTTTATAAAGGCCTAACCCGCGTCCCCCAGGTAGGAAGTGTAGAGTATGATCTAGAAAAAATGTGAAATACTAAGAAAAGTGTGAGGTATGGATAAAAAGTCATGAATGAAAAAAAAAAAAAATGAAGCATATGGACAATAGTGTGAAGTATTAAGATAAATGTGTGAAGTAAGAGAATCAGAGGAAGAGGAGGCCAGGGTACTGCCCCCCTCAGTTATCTACTACAAATAACATTAAATAAACAAATGAAAATAAATAAATAAATAAATAAATATGCACACTTGCAGTGGAAAAAACGGAAAATGAGCGAAGAACAAAACAGGGAGTAACCTTTAATATAATAAGATGAAAGCTATAACGAAGAAGGGAGTAACCTTTAATATAATAAGATGAAGGCTATAACGAAGAAGGGAGTAACCTTTAATATAATAAGATGAAGGCTATAACGAACAAGGGAGTAACCTTTAATATAATAAGATGAAAGCTATAACGAAGAAGGGAGTAACCTTTAATATAATAAGATGAAGGCTATAACGAACAAGGGAGTAACCTTTAATATAATAAGATGAAGGCTATAACGAACAAGGGAGTAACCTTTAATATAATAAGATGAAGGCTATAACGAACAAGGGAGTAACCTTTAATATAATGAGATGAAGGCTATAACGAACAAGGGAGTAACCGCCTCACTTAAATATAAGGAAAAGAAGGCTATAGCGAACAAGGGAGTGACCTTAAAAATAATGAAAAGAAGGCTATAATCAACATAACTCAAGAGTAACTTTGTTAGGCAGATCGCACTACTCATGATAACACATATGCAAAAGTGGCAGCACTCCAAGAAACAGGAGCGTGTGTGAGTTTTTAACGGATGAATTTATTAAAGAATTAGGGCTCGCAGTAAATAACTGTGAAGCGAAACCCGTGAATATTGTCTCTGTGCAAAGATACCATATTGAAAATGACGGTAAAAGACAAGTTAATATGGAAGGAAAAAGTAGTTTCCAAGACTTATTGATAACACGCGATGTAGATTTGCCGACTCATATTATGTTGAGTACTGATTTGTCGTGTAGCACGAGATTATTTTGAAAATATTGCAACTAAATGAGGAACAAAAGAACGAAGCTTAAAACTGATAATAGAAGGGGAAACCATACAATTATGCCAGGAAAAATATGTCTTATATCTAGAGGTGAAGGATCTTAGCTAAATGTAGATGGAAATGAAGAATGTCTCACTGAAAATAAGGCCGTACGTTGCCAAGCAGCTGAACCTTTGCAACTGCATGCATCTGTTGCAGGTTACATAACGCTAGTGACGCAACTACAGGCAAGTGAAGCTTTATTTGAGCCTTGTGTTAGTACTCCTCAGGCTAGAGTCTTGTGCTCAGGGATAGTTAAGTTAACCCCTTCATCTGACAATCAAAGATCTTATGTCACTGTGCCGTATTTGAATATTGAAAGTGAGTGTAAAGCTAGATGATAATACAACGCTAGGATTTGTGAATCCTGTCACTCATGAGCTATACGCTGATCTGCCACAAGTATCTAGTGTACAGACCGCTGACACAGCTAAAACAGACTTGAAGCCCGCAGAGCTTGAAGTAAGGAAGAAAAGCCTCAATCAAATTGTTGACGCTAAATTCCCAAGTGAAGAGAGAGAATTAGGTTTTAAAGTCCTTAATAGATAAATATATAACAGTGTTTTCCACAGAACAAGAACCATTAACAGTAACGCCCTATTTTTTTAAGCACCATCAAGCAAAACACTGATGAAGTAGTGTACAGGCGTCCATATAACATTCCTATCAGTTATCATGACAGAGTAAATGAACAACTTATATCGCTCTAGCTACAGGGTGTGATTCGCCCTTCGCGATCACCCTGTAATGCCCCACTTATCACAGTGCCCAAAAAAGATGGAGTACTACGACTTTGTCTGGACTTCCGGGCACAAAATAAAACACTACGGGACGACCGGTACCCACTCCCTAATATAACTACCATACTCAATCAACTGGGAGATAGTAAGTTTTTTTTTCATGCCTAGACTTGAAACAGGGTTACCATCAAATCCCCCAAGATGAAATCAGCAGAGAGAAGATGGCATTTTCTTCTCCAGCAGGACATTGGGAATTTACTTCCCTCCCCTTTGGCCTTAAAACAGCCCCGTCCTGCTGCAAGAAAATAATAAACACTGTCCTTACAGGACTATTAAGCAACAAGGTTCAGGTGTACCTTGATGACATAATTATCCTGGGCGATATATTTTCTAATCACGCAGATAACTTAGAACAAATTCTGGATCGCTTAAAGGAAGCCAAACTGACTCTTAAGATGGAGAAGTGTAACTTTTTTAAGGACAAAGTAGATTACCTGGGCCATGCCATCCGCTCAGAGGGAATAAGACCTCAGTCTAGCAAGCTGGAGGCCATACAAAACGTCCCGGCCCCCCAAACTGTTCATGATTTACAGTCATTTCTTGGATTGACTAATTATTATCGCAAATTTATTGCAAATTATTCACAAATTGTTGCTCCTTTTCTAAAGATTTACAAAGGGAAGAAAGGTACACACACACACAAAAAAAAATTAAAACTCCACTCATATGGACGGATGAAACAAAAATTGCGTTCTCAACCCTTAAGGATAGAATGCTTGGTACAGTCACTCTACGCATCCTACTACAATACTGGTGGAGTATTGCAATAACAGGATAATGATGATAAACTAAGACCTGTATCTTTTTTTGTGAGAAATTGAATACGGCAGAACAGCGGTACAGTATAGTTGAACGAGAGGCTTTAACTGTAATTTATGGGTTACACGTAAACCGCCCATTAATACTGGGTTACCCTGTTGAGATCCACACGGATCACAGACCTTTAGTATGGTTGTTACAGGTAGCTAGTCCCAACGGCAGGATAGCTAGATGGCAGACCCTCATGAGTGAGTATGGTTTCACAATCAATCATTTGCCTGGCAAGGAAAATATAGTAGCAGATTTTTTTTATCAAGGATGAAGGCTCAACAGGACACTGAGATTGAATTATAAGGACACGCGCGATAATGTTTGTGGATGGGGAACAACAAAAACCGTGGAACACGTGGATAGTGAGGGGCAAGGTATTGCACTAGTGCAGAAAAAGAAACAGGCGCCGAAAAATGAGAAAATAAAATATATGATATGTATGAAATATAGTGAGTGTATTGGCCACACACTTGACTTGAGTATTCAGGAGATTAGTGAGCTGCATGTTGAGCAGCCAGCATATAAGTTTGCTAAAAGAAGGAAGCCCCATGAATGAAAATTGAGCAAAGACTCAGAGAAAAAAGGCATAATGTGAGATGCCGCCCCTGTTAGAGGTACAGGTGGAAAATATGTTATATTGTGTTGAAGATGGGCATAATGTGAGATGCCGCCCCTGTTAGAGGTACAGGTGGAAAATGTGTTATATTGTGTTGAAGATGGGCATAATGTGAGATGCCGCCCCTGTCAGAGTTACAGGTGGAAATAAATGATGTGTTTTAGTGAGTCCGTACGGAGAAGCCACTAAGGTGGTGATTCTACCCCCCAAGTATTTCCAAGGCGATAACTCTGGCTCATTCGTCGCCACTGCAGGGCACGGAGGAACCAAAGTTACGTTATGTCGGTGTAGAAAGTTCGCTTTCTGGCCTGGAATGAAACGGGATGTAGAAAATTATGTAAGGAAGTGCGTCATGGTAGTCGTTTTAAAAGTGAGTTGGGAACTTGCACCTTCCTTTTGGAAGAATACACATGGACCTTGTGGGTCCCATGGGTGTATCGGACAATGGGGTTCGATACGTAATGCCCATAGTTGATGTTTTTAAAAGGTATTTGATTATAGTAACCTTACGGAGTAAGGAAGCCCGCGAAATGGCAAGGGCGTTGTACGTGGATGTTGTTTGTGTACACGGTGTTCCTCAGACAGTTGTTACAGGTCAAGGTTCAGAGTTCGTTAATTCCGTGATGCAGGAGATAAATTAGAAGCTACCTGTGCGACACGCGAATAACGGCTTACCATACAAATGGGAATGGAATAATAAAGCGCGCAAATTATACTGTTGTTAACATTTTGAGGAGAATGTTCTAGGAAATGTGTCCGTTTGGGATATAATGCTACTTATAGACATCTTGGCCTATAATCCTGCGTATTATCGCACCATAAAGGAGTCCCCATTTTATCGAGAGAGACAGAGAGAATTTTTAGAGATCCTCCTGTACCCTACACTATGTTAGAAAAAAATTCAGCAGCCCTGGTATGATATTTACTCCTATAAAGAGGAAATGGCTGCAATTGCAAGGAAAGTTTATGATATTTACTCCTATAAAGAGGACATGGCTGCAATTGCAAGGAAAGTTTATGATATTTACTCCTATAAAGAGGAAATGGCTGCAATTGCAAGGAAAGTTTATGATATTGACTCCTATGAAAAGGAAATGGCTGCAATTGCAAATAAAGTTTATGATAGATGCCAGGTTTACATTGAAAAAGGTAGAGAAGAAATAGAAAAGAAATACAAAGCTTCAAAATCAAAACTATCAACGTTGGAGACAGTGTTCCTCAAACGAGACCACAGAAAAAAAGTAAATAAAAAGTTGTAACTTATTTTTGATGGACCCTACAGGGTAACAGAGAAGATCAGTGATATAATGGTAAAAATTATAAACCTCAGGACTAGTAAGGTTTCAACGGTCCCCACAGATAGAGTAAAAGTCCTTCATGAAGATTGCATCGACGTGCAGCAATGTCCAACGATTAGGCGAGCATACCCTTTAAATCCAGAGACAGACACTGATCTATTCTTTGCATTGCTCAACCCTGAAATCGCTGAGAAAAATTCTACCGAAAATAATAACTCGTAGCGGATAGGTGACTGCTACTCATGACACATTAAATAATGTTCGTTCTACAACAGCAATAAACAGCTGATGCACAGGCCCTACCTTCTCAGGTTACTCCCAAACTTTCAGAGCCACCTCGGCATAGATAAAGCCTTCGCTCTTCGACGGTACAAGAGTTGCCTAATGTAATGTCAAAACTAATACGATATAGAACAGGAATAATGCATAAGGATGAAAATGCAATAATTGAGTGAAAATATGACGAAATAAACCACAGATTGATTTGACTCTTTCAGTGTACGACTCATTGACACAACAGGAGTCCCCAACACGTGCTGGCCAAAGTTTCACACCAACATACTATCTATATTATAGTCCTCACAGACAGAGACTATAGTACCGTTTAGCCTCACAGAAGATATTTTAGCTGCATTATATAAAGCACGGATTTTAACTGCTTCGTTACTTGAAATATTATTCAAATGTCACCTGAGTATCCAGCTGTAAAAGCAATAAAATACACTCTCTTTAATTTTGAAAACGAATTCAGTTTATTGTTGCATCATCTAAGAAAAGTTTTAGGCTATGTGATGACTACTATTCAAAACAAGCTCATGCTTCTATGAATTATAGAAAAAAAAAAAACGGAAATATTTTTTGAGGATCCTTGTCTAATAACCTATTTGGTACCGCGACCCAGGCTCAAGTTGATGCTATTCATGAAAAAATAGAGGACTAGAGTCATTAACTGAGAAGGATTTTATATAGTTAAATGTTTATTATGGAAAACTCAACATCATTAAGTAACATGCATGCCATGCAATCTGCCTTTAACAGGCTATATTCAGCTGTAGATGTATTGAACCAAGTTGTGCGCCATTTTAGTATAAACTCTGGCATTAGGAAGAGAAAAAAGCTCCTACAAAAATTGTTATATTTTGACTTAGCATTGAGACACATAAGACCAGGTATACAAGATTTATATTTGAGTCTGCAGGCTCCCCTGCAAACATACATAACTCCAACCATTATGTGAAACAAACAGTTGTTCAGTACATTAAAGGAAGCCTAGGCTCGGCCTCCAGGTCTTTTGTGCCTTGCAGTTCTTGATTTTTTAGCTCTATATAGGGATGTAATAACTGTCCTCCAGGACAACGGCTTTGCACGATTCTCGTAATTTCTATTTCACCAAACCTTTGCGAGGAGATCCGATTGACACCTTTGATGTCTTTCGAATCGACTCCCTTCCATTTTCTGTGCAGAATAGCACTTACTTTCTTATGTATAGTGTTGATTCAAGATGTATTGCCTTCAGTGAGAATAGGAGAATATATTTTATGCTTTCTAGTATAAAACACTGTAACAAGAATAACCATATGTTAGTTTGTCCTCCCACAGGCCCCTTCCATGAGGCTAGTGACGCAGCCTTTTGTGAATCGGCTGCTTTCTTGAAACATGAGTCAGTGATCAACCTCTGCCACACAATAGTCTTGAAAACATTTCCCCCTATGTTTATAAAAGGTCCTGGCTACTGGACCTGTTCACTTGCCTCCCCCATCACTCTGGCACTCACATGCCATAACCTGTAAAGAGACATACTGTCAGCTTGACGGGTAATGGGATATTGATGCTTCGGCAAGGTTCTCTTCGCAGTGCTGAGTTCATCCCCCTACAGGAGCTAATAGCTGGCTTGCAGCCCCTAAATTCTGTGGTCGAGCCGGATCAGCCCTTTCAACCTGTAATCCATTGGTGGATTGCCTTCGCCATGTCGTGATCCTGGTTCTTCTGCTGGTGACGTCTGCCGTGGGGTATTCCATGTCCTGCGCTACGCACAGTGCCGCCTCCTTCCAGACTCAAGCCAACTGCAGACATTGCAAGGCGTATCTTCTCCACCAACACCTGTGAGATCTCAGGGGCGAGATCTTCCGGAAGGGGAAGTATGTCAGGAACCAGAAAACGAACAAACAAGAGGAATAGCCATAACAGTACAGTGTAAACATCTCAGGACAAACACTAACAAAGAGGGAAACAACGAGGATAAAGAAAACAGATACCCAGAGAGGAATGAGAGATATACAACTGTGTAAACATCTGACAGGACAAACACTAACAAGAAGGGTGACATATATAACATATATAACAGTGTAAACATCTCAAGTACCAAAGAGGAAACAACGAGGTAAAGGAAAACAGATACCCAGACTCAGATACATAAAACAGATACCCAGTAGGCGTGGTCAGAAAGTGTGAACAACCATTGAAAAAGACTCTGACCCGTGACGTCAGTCGTGGCGACATGTTATGAGCCAATAATTTAACAGAAAAATCACTGAGGGAGTGTCTTAAGACTGACTCACGAATAGCAGGAGAAAAAC
>NW_026111889.1:0-47500 GCF_024679095.1 Eriocheir sinensis
TTTTTTTAGGTTTCCTGAGCACTTTGAGGTCAGATTTGTCGAGCATCTTTTAAATCTGTGTGAATCAGTTTGGAAGAATTTGCCGTCCATACGGGCACACTGAAATTCTGTATCCACATAAAAAATTAGCACCCGAAATGAAAAAGCAACAGTAAATGGCTTCCTGAAACTCTGGAAAGAAGGTGGCGACCAAGAGTTTTATTCAGCACTGATGCTTGATCTCCTTCGCCTGTTTGAAAAGCTACAAAAAGATAGTCAGAAATTTGGGGCCACGCTCTGTGATATTGAAGTATCTAAAGCTGCTGCTCTTGCATCTGTGACATTAATGGAAGCTGGTCCATATCCAGGAGGTATGAAAGAAAAGCTGAGGGAAAAGCATGAAGCTTCAACAAGTGAAAGTGGAAGAAGAATCTCTCACAATCACTGTGTTTCAACAAGGAGGAGTACATCATGTGTTAGAACTGAAATTGTCTTAAGTGCAAAGGAATATTTGTCTCAAAGACTTGACCTGGATCAAGAGGACATAGTAAAACAAATTAAAGTATTCCTCGAAGGAAAAACAGCTGCACAAATGATTAACTCAACAAGAAAGGTTGTAGAAGGTCTTTTTGGAATAGATTGCATTACTGAATTCTCTGATGAAGTTCTTGGACATTTTTCCTCTGAAAACCTTCCTATTCCTGGTAACATTACAGACGGAACAGGGAAACTCTGCCACATGTTAAAAATCTCCCAATCCGGAACTGTGTTTTCCAAACTAGTTCAAGCGTATGTCTCACTAACCCCTCACAGTATTGGTCCTGAACGAGCTGTCTCATGCCATACTATTATCAAAGGCCCTAAACAATCCAGCTACTCAAGAGAGGCCATCAATAGTCGGATGTATATTGCCCTTAACAGTAGTGGGACAGCACACTTTGAACCTAGACCCGCTGTAGCAAAGTTTCTCCAGAAAAAACCGCGCAGATACAAAGTTCCAGACAAAGAATTATATCAAGATAGGCATTGTATAAAGAAGTTCTTTGCCAAGGAGAGTTCAGTTTAATGTCTTTATTTGTTTCTTGATCATGCTGCTTCTTATTTAAACTTTTTTTTTTTTGAGTTTCTGAAAAAAACGTTTGTGGCACTTAATTTGCATATTTTCTTTCTTTTGATACACATGTGGATTAAATAATCTTTTTATTTTCTATATTGCATATTTTGCTATTTTTGTGATATGGAGTAATTTACCAGAAAAGTATATTATTTCCAGTATAAAACTATAAATACATGTGTTAATTTGGTACTGATAGGACCACGAGGTACCTCCACATAGGTTTTGTTAATGTGTATTCTTGGTTTATTGTATTTCTTTGAAAGAAAATGATGCATTACATTACACAAGATATTACATTACAGCGTGCAAAGTTCGAATTAAATTCCTCGATCATTGATATTAATATTTATATAACTTAGTTTATTAAACTCCTTATCATTTATATACATTGATTTTAGCTTTGGGTTTGGGATATTTAAGTCATGTCGCCCAGTGAAATTTCCTTAAAATATACACTGTTTCGGAGTGTTCATGTCTTTATGTCTTCCGTCACACCAGTGGTTCCAAAACTTTTTACATGATGCCCTCTATTGATTTCTAGGAAATCCTCATGCCCCCACTATCCTTTGTTTATATATATATATATATATATATATATATATATATATATATATATATATATATATATATATATATATATATATATATATATATATATATATATATATATATATATCCAGCCCCCTGTATCCAGCTCATGCCTCCCCAGTTTGGGAACCACTGCATTACACACAACTTTCTAATAGGATCTTGGAGATCCGCTATAGTCCCTAGGCATTGTTAATCTAGTCCCTAATGTATTAGGGCAATTACCTACTGGAATAAGTTTGTTTGATGAAATTATTTTGATTTCAGAGGAAAGTATATCTTTTTAAATATATGATTCAAACTATAATTGTGTTTATGTATTTCTTCTTTTATGAGAAAAAGGGATACCTAGTTTTGTTTCCTCATGACTCATATTTTGGGATCTAGCGATTCAGTAGAAAAAAAATTATTGGATTTTATAATTTTGCTGTCAATTTTACACTTCATTGTCCTAGCATGCTCCAGCATATGATTTTATAAATTTTAATCTCAGTAATTTTTTCTATACAAAAATTGTATACTCTGCTTCCTAATGTATTAAAGATTAAATTTGAAGATTATATACACCAGGTATGTTGGTGATAGCGAGTGTTCTAAGTGCTAATCGGTTCACGGAGAGAAAGTCATATCCGACAGGGTTACTTTATTGGTAAAAAATCACAAAGGTCATTACGAAAAGGACAACACATATGATAGGTGTTTGTTTGTGTATGCGTGTGTGTGAATGTTGTTTGTGTAGGTTAACATTTAAGTGTGGGTGTTTGTGTAACAATGTGTACGAGTGGACGACAAGAGAACGTGGACGGACAGTCAAAGGTAAACGAATACAAGGAAAGTTAACGATGAAGACGCAGACACAGTGGCAGACACAGTGACGATGAACATTACATGAAAACACTGAGAATCTTCTCTCTTTGGCACCCCATTTTCTTGTCACTGAGGGGAAGGAACACGGAATTTGAGCGGTGACTGCTACAGGTATTCGTTATATGCGAGGATTACGTTCTGCAAAAAGCTCGCATAATGTGAATTCGCATATATCAAACCTATCATCCCATTAATTATAGGGGGTTATGTTCCACGACAACGTTTTCGAAGCCTCTAAATATTTATTCCGGCACCGTTTCACAATAATAAAGCAATAAAGCATTAAAGATTGCTTCCGGGGAGACACACCCAAAGTCTACGATTTAACCCAATAAGCTCCGACGTTTTCAAATTTTCGCGCTTCTAACACCTAGCATCGTACTCATTTATCTGAACAATGATAACGCTCATGAACACTAAGTACTGGTACCGAATCAATAGTGTAAAACAATAGTGAATAATGAGTGAAAAGAAGCTACTGGCAAGTAAAAAGAAAGAGTATAAAAAAACGGAGGTAGCTCTCTCTCTCTCTCTCTCTCTCTCTCTCTCTCTCTCTCTCTCTCTCTCTCTTCACAGGCTTGGAGGAAGAATGGAGACATCTTCACTCGGCAAACAAATGTCGTACACACGCATCATGTATGTAGCTACCTCGCTGTTGATTTTATTATTCAGGAAAAATCATCACAAAATAGACAGCGATGATGATAAGAGATACGTACAAGTGTGTCTGAGAGAGAGAGAGAGAGAGAGAGAGAGAGAGAGAGAGAGAGAGAGAGAGAGAGAGAGAGAGAGAGAGAGAGAAAGAATTTCTGCCACATGAGTAAGACCCACACGGACACATCCATGGTGGAGAGCCTTTGAATTACCTTTTTTTTAATTAGTAAGTTTCTGATACGTCAAGGGGGTGGAAATAGGTTGACCAGAAACAATTTTATCCATTGCTGGGGCGGCGCGGCGGGGACTGCGAGAGCTTTTATGCGGAGATAAGAATCACAAATATTACACGACAGACATTGCAAATACCCTTAGAAGAACGATTCGTTACATCGTGATAATAAATAAATACCTAAATAACCAGGGCAGGAAAGACGGAGAATAAGACACAATCAATCAGTCAACTTGCATTTCCATTTCTATATCCTCGTTTTGGCATTCAAGAAAAAAAAAACACCCCATCAAAATCGTACCAAGAATTTGTCTAGTTAACTAATCATATATCTTCATTTCTTTTTCCCATTATGGAGAGAAAAAAAGCGGAAAGATAACCAGCTCTGAAACCGTAGAGTAGCCACCTAGTTTTATGTTTTTACTATTAGGCTACTTCCTCGACAACAAAAAGACAATCATTTGGAAGCGGGGAGTGGGGGGGTGGGGGGAAGAATGGCCAGTACTTCGTCTATTCTTTCTTTTCTTCGCCCCTCTCCGTCACTTGAACTGTTATTACTTCTTTTCCAGTATTTCTTTATCCTCGATGGTAAAACAGAGGCAATTAGAATGTTCAAAAGGAAGGGGAAAAAGTCAGTGGGGCGTAGTGTAGGGACGGACTGGAGGCCTGAGGCAAGCTGGCGTGAGTGACGTCTGACAGACTCAGCGACCCAGCAGTTACCGTCATTCACTCAAGGACGTATGTTTTTTTTCTTTATTAGCTATAAGAATTGTCTGGCCAAAGTAAAAGAAATAAACAAGTGTTATAATGTACGAGACACAGTTATCACCTCATGGTAATGCCAAAATAAGTATTGTATGTACCATAATTCTTCATTCAAAACGAGCATGTGTAGCCGCCGCCGCCGCCGGCCCTAGACTCGCGCCCGTTGACACACGACGACACGCACACACGAACGCAACTCTCCATATATTACTTGGGTTGGGATGGCATGTTCCTCCTTTCTCTATTGTTGTTTACTTGCGACAATAAACTATCAATCAATCATCAATCACAAGCTTGTGTCGAACGGCCGCCCGTTGCTAGAACAATGGTTCGTGCAGCAGCTTCTTCCAGTACCTGTAACCTGTGTGTCACAACTCTTATTTTCCTTTACTGCTCCAGTCACAACCATATTCTTTACCTCTTTTTTTATCCATATAATCAACAATGAAAATCAATAGTTCTTTACTAGAAGATCACCTGAGCCTTAAAATCTAAGTTGGTCTTAACCAGCAAATGAACAAAGATAGAATGAGATGTGGTGAGCTGATATTCTATTCATGCTTTTCTCCTTTCTCTTTTGAAAATCAGTATATGCAATTACAATATAACATATTTACTTGGATCATGTCAGAGTGCAAATTATTGACAAGGCGGATTTATTTTCAGAGAGCAGATAGGATAATATAGTTTGCTAGTTAAGCCACTTATTCTGTCCATACAATAAGAAAGTTATTTTGATGAAAGTAGAATCCCTATTTGATACCTGAACTCCATAGAAGCTTAGTGATTAGAAAAAAAATGTAGGTAAGATTGCAGTTTGAATCCCTTTACTTAGATTTTAAGGCTCAGCTAATCTACAAGTGAACTACCATTGATTTTCACTGGTGATAATATGCATAAAAAATAGATAAATAATATGGTTATGTGACTGAAGCAGTAAAGGAAAATAAGTTATGACACACCGGCTACAGGTACTGGAAGGAGCTGTTGCACGAACCGTTGTAGAAAGCTAATGGTACGTAGCAGGAAGGTCGTGGCTCTATGCACGCTCAGGGCAGCAATAACGTAGCAAAAACGTAATTGATACGTAGTAAATGGGTTGTTAAAAGGTGATGAGGACGTGGTAAAAAGGTAGTAGAAGCGTCATAAAAACGTGTTAATGGTACGTTTTCATAAGGCTGCAGAAAGGTCGTGAGTTACGTAGTGAAATGCGTTTTGAGGACGTACCTGGGAGTCCACACATTTTCGTAATAACTGTATCTTGGCTACGTAAAAGTTACAAAACCATTACCTTTATACTACGTAATATATACGTAATAGTGTTTCCTGGATAGCTGTAATAATAAGTGCGACAAGAATTCAAAGAAAGAAAGGCATCACATTTCTCAAGTATGTATTATTCTGATGGCTGCAGTGTGATGAGAACACCACTATTGCTTTCAGGGGATTTTTCGAAAGTAACATTTAAACAAAACGTCGATAAATGCTGAAATTTTGGGGGAGGATGTTTGAGACCCGGACCTGATTGGCAAAAAATACCTACGTGCCAAATGCGGATGATTACGGCACTTGTAGGAGTAACTTTAGGGCAAACTTCGCTAAAACATAAGGGCACAGGTAGCGAGGCCAGGCGTGTCATCATATTAATTTGCACCTCCTCTCAATCATATCGAGACGTCGACGTTTAACCTTGTCGTATTAGTCTCTTTGTTTTGTCTTTCTGCCTTTCACACACACACACACACACACACACACACACACACACTGTAACAATATTTCAGCCCTACACATGGAGTTGATGCTCATATGAAAATATTTGCGAAAAAAATTTACTCTAAGGAAATTTTTTAACCTCTGCATGGAAAATACTGCCATTAGTACTGCATGGTATATGCATGTAACAAGAAGCAATGGTTCTTAACCATTTTGCCACTAAAGAATTCTTGCAAAAAAAGTCTGCGGCAAAATGCTACTTTTCCAGTTATATTTTATAATATTATCAGTTTGATAAAAGATGAGAGGGGGCGTTGAGAAAAAAATGCCAGGATATGTGGATGGAATGATCATGTAGCTATTTGAGGGATAAACCAAGTACTGGGGGGCGTGCAGGGGTGAACCAAATAGCCTACCAGAGCGGCGCGGTGATAACATGACTAAGAACCACTGTTCTATGTTAAATATGCAGGTGTGTGTTTGTGTGTGTTTGTGTGTGTGTGTGTGTGTGTGAGGCAAAAAGACAGAACTGCCGTTTGGGACAGTGATAAATACTACTTCATAGTTAGACGTTACGTCGACGTCTCGACATGATTGTGAGGAGTTGCAAATTAATATGATGACACGCCTAGCCTCGCTACCTGTGCCCGTGTGTTTTATCGAGGTTTACCCTAAAGTTACTCCAACAAGTGCCGTAATCATCCACATTTGGCACGTAAGCATATTTTTACTAATCAGGTCTGGGTCTCAAACATACTCCCCCAAAATACCAGCCTTTTTCGACGTATTGTTTAAGGGAAGAGTCCTCCCTGAAAATACGAAAATAATTTTCAAAAAATACGAAATTGAGTTATATGGTCTATGGCAACATCCTCTCCTTTGGTTTTCGTTTGGTAGATCTTTTTTCGGTCAAACATACATTTAAATGTCAATAGCGAGGAGATTTAAATGGCTACTGTGTGGGCGTGGCACGCTGACTGCGGCGCATTAGCTGGCATGCCAAAGTATGGAATAAATGTTGAAAAATCAAACATGCAACAATCTTCAGGCTGAAGTTTGTAACCCATGTAACAGTTTTAGAACATAATTTGGGTAGGCGGTGGCTGAGTGGTTAGCGTGCGTGCCCCGCATTCATTGCGTGGTGGATGACGCGGGCTCGAATATGCCGCTACCACCTGGGATTTTTCAGTCACCGCCGTGTGGCTTGAAACTACCCACATGCTGTCCTGAAGACCACCCATCAACCCGGACTCTAGAGGAAACCGTCCAAGTGAATCAAGAACGAACTCCGGGGCAGCATGAGCCAAGAAAAGATGGCGCCACTAATAAAACACATGCCTGCGCCATAACGGGCTGGGGCCGAATACCATCTAGAGTTCTAGACCCTTCAAGAGAGCCTACCGGCGCTATAGGCTGGCAAGTAAAATAAAAAAATTGGATATGAAAAGCGCAACCTGCTCATAAAAAAAGTTTGGAACAAATGAATACATAGAAAAATAATTATAAATGAGAGAAAAGACAAGAATTACACCGAAGACGACAATAGAGAAGAAGAGGAAGGCAGACAAAGGACTTCCAACCGATAGCTATGCATCTGGAGAGTACTGATTGAACCTTGCAACAATGAGGGGCGTGGCGCGCCCTGACACCCTCACCTTTGAGCGATTAATACCTTTATAAGGGGGACAAGGTGCCTGATCCTTTTATGCACTCACTGATATGTGATTACTGATCCCATGAAATTCATATCAAAGTAGCATTGACAGTATAGTACCTACACTGGGCCCAAGAACTTTGGCAAAACTTTAATCGCGTTTTTCTCAAAACTAGTACAAAATGAACATAAAAATATTTGTTTGCTTTTATTTTCTGCACGACTTTCATGAAAATTTAGGACATACAAGATCATATATCGTACTAATATTCTACAAGATGTTTATTTTTTAAACAGCATAGTTTTGATATATGGGAAAATTCTCCAAAACAATTAAAAAAAAAATTACAGATTAACAAAACTAGTCTTCAAGAAAACATCTTGACCATCTGTTAGAATAACAATGAATTATCAGATGTGCGTGTCACAAGGAAATCAGTAAAAAAATGGCTGAGAGAAATTAATTCAAAATGTTCATAAAAATTACGAAAAATAATATTCTTAATTTTTCATTTCATCTGATCAGCTTGAAATTTTCATATGATACCAAAGGTACTAATATATATATATATATATATATATATATATATATATATATATATATATATATATATATATATATATATATATATATATATATATATATATAAAATATTCATGACCATAGATGCATTTTAATCCACGGCGGACTTTTTTCCTCAAATGTTATTTTCGAAAACTATGTTCTCATGAATGCAGATCATAATGTAGTTATGATACATGATGAGACCGAAAAGTGTTTCAAAAATAAGTACAAGATTATTTTACCTAAACAACAACCCATAATGTTTGTTGTATTAACAGTTGTACTGCACAACATTTCTCACAAAATTTCAAAAGGTAGGCTATAATATTTAGTTCCCTAGATTCTCATATGCAGTAGCGGATCCAGGGGGGAGGGGGGGGGCGTCCCCCCCCCCTTTGGACCTAAATTGCGCCCTTTCAAAGATTCACTGAGATCTGGGCGGGTATCATTCCTGTGAACACAACTACTAGCCTACTAATTATAATGATAATAATAATAACAATACTACTACTACAACTACTATTACTATTACTACTACTACTACTACTACTACTACTAATAATAATAATAATAATAATAATAATAATAATAACCTATCTGATCGCCAGTATGGGTTCCGCAAGGGGCGTTCTACTGGGGGGAGGGAGGAGGATTGCTCACTCTTGCACGAGGGAGCACGGGCCTTTGCCAAAAGCGGCCCGTAGCAGGGAGCCGACAGACCGACTCTATCACCGATCGAAATCCAGCCGACCAAGTCGGTCTGTCGACGAGGACTGGCTTGTCTCTGTTCTACTGGGGATCTTCTTGCTCTCTTAACTGACTCTTGGTCATCCTCTCTTAGCCGTTTCGGTGAAACTCTCTCTCTTGCTCTAGACATATCGGAAGCTTACGATAGAGTTTGGCACAAATCTTTGCTCTCTAAACTGCCCTCTTTCGGATTCCATCCTTCTCTCTGTTCCTTTATCTCCAGTTTCCTTTCCTGCCGCTCTATCTCAGCTGTGGTAGACGGTCACTGTTCTTCCCCTAAACTTATCAACAGTGGTGTTCCACAGGGCTCTGTCCTATCAACCACTCTCTTCCTGTCATTCATCAATGATCTTCTTTCCATAACAAACTGTCCTATCCACTCATACGCATTATTCAACTTCTTTCAACAGAAGACCCTCTTAACAGGAATTACAAGACTCCAGACTGGAGGCTGCAGAACGCTTATCCTCAGGCCTTGCTATCATTTCCGATTAATGTAAATGGAACCTTGTGTCCTTCAATGCCTCAAAAAACCAATTTCTCCACCTATCTACTCGACACAATCTTCCAAACACCTATCCCCTATTCTTCGACAACACCCAGCTGTCACCTTCTTCAACACCAAATATCCTCGGTCTATCCTTAGCTCGAAATCTCAAGTGGAAACTTTACATCACATCTCTTACTAAATCAGCTTCCTCGAGGTTGGGCGTTCTGTATCGTATCCGCCAGTTCTTCTTCCCCGAACAGATGTTTTCCATATAGAGGAGCCTTTTCCGTCCTCGTATGGAGTATACATCTCACGTGTGGGGGGGCTCCACTCACACAGCTCTCTTGGACAGAGTGGAGTCTAAGGCTCTTCGTCTCATCAGCTCTCCTCCTCTTACTAATAGTCTTCTACCTCTTAAATTTCGCCGCCATGTTGCCTCTCTTTCTATCTTCTATCGATATTTTCACGCTGACTGCTCTTCTGAACTTGCTAACTGCATGCCTCCCCCCCTCCCGCGGCCTCGCCACACACGACTTTCTACTCAAGCTCATCCCATTACTGTCCAAATCCCTTACGCAAGAGTTAACCAGCATCTTCACTCTTTCATCCTTCACGCTGGTAAACTCTGGAACAATCTTCCTTCATCTGTATTTCCTCCTGCCTACGACCTGAACTCTTTCAAGAGGAGGGTATCAGGACACCTCTCCTCCCGAAATTGACCTCTCTTTCGGCCACCTCTTTTCATTTTTTTAGGAACAGCGAGTAGCGGTTTTTTTATATTATTGTTTCCTTTTTTGTGCCCTTGAGCTGTCTCCTTTGTTGTAAAAAAATATATATATTCATAAATGTAAGAAGGCAAACAGGTATTCGAACATGGAAAATAGGAAAAGACAACATGCAATAAATTACACAAACACAGAATGGAAAAAAAGGAACACATGCATAAACACACACACACACACACACACACACACACACACACACACACACACACACACACACACACACACACACACACATCCGGAGGAGGTAGGAAGACACCTACCGAACGGGCGTGAACTACTCCCGGTGAGGATATATGGGAAGCGAGGAGGGTGCTGAAGCCCTTCAAAGACCCTTCCCATGCCCTCACTAACCGTTTCCCTTTTGTCTCATCAACACCAGAGAGCAATTCAGCATTCTCTCTAAAGACAGTTCCTCTCTCTTTTTACACCATACTATATTCACACAACACACACACCTTTTCCCAAAATTCAAAATTCAAAATGATGAAAAACTACACTGCCTTGGAGTCCCCGCCTGGGGGGGGGACCATAAATTCCCCCAGGGAGGACTCCCCTTCTGGCTGCCGAATTGAGAGGTGTCCTGATAACTCCTCGAACCTCCTCCTTATTAATTTCTGCAACATTCGTGGTCTTCGTTCTAATTTTCATTCTCTGGAACACCATCTCTCCTCCTCTAAACCTCATCTTCTCTTCCTCACCGAAACACAGGTTTCTGAGGCTACTGACAGCAATCTCTCTACTCTGTTCCCTCCTACTATCTCTATCCTAGATTTCAATCCAGAGTTGGATGTTGCGTCTACGTGCGCAACGACATCACTTGCTCTTGTGCCCACGACCTTGGCTCTTCTGAATTTTCCACCATCTGGCTAAGACTTCATTGTCATTCTATTACTAAATACATCTGTGCTGTTTATCTCTCACCTAACTCTACTAACTATGTAAAATTCTTTGACTATTTGAATTCTAAAGTGGAGCACATCTTGACTCACTCTCCCTTCCCTGAAATCTCCATCTTGGGAGATTTCAATGTTCACCACCAGCTTTGGCTTTCATCCTCTTTCACTGACCAGCCTGGTGAACAAGCCTACAACTTTGCTCTCCTCAACGACCTAGAGCAGTTGGTTCAGCACCCTACACGTATTCCCGACCGTCTTGGAGAAAGGCCCAACATTCTAGACCTCTACCTTACCTCTAATCCTACTGCTTACTCTGTCAAACTGTTCTCTCCGTTGGGCTCCTCCGATCATAACCTTATTTCTGTTTCCTGTCCTATTGCTCCTGAATTCTACGCTCAAACTTTCTGTAAGAACTCCACCATGGACGATTCTGGGCATATTCCTCTTATTCATCCCCCCCCTCTGACTCCTTTATGCCTGTTATTAAGATTCTTCCAAGTGATGTTTTCTATGCCCTCTCTGGCCTCAACTCTCAGAAGGCTTATGGACCTGATGGAATGCCTCCTATTGTCCTTAAAAACTGTGCTTCCGTGCTGACACCCTGCCTAGTCAAAGTATTTCGTCTCTGCCTATCAACATCTACATTTCCTTCCTGGTGGAAGTATGCCTTTATACAGCCTGTGCCTATGAAGGGTGACCGTTCCAATCCCTCAAACTACCGCCCTATAGCTTTACTTTCCTGTCTATCTAAATCTTTTGAATCAATCCTTAACCGGAAGATTCAAAAGCACCTTTCCACTTCTAACCTTCTATCTTATCGCCAGTATGGGTTCCGCAAGGGGCGTTCTACTGGCGTTCTTCTTGCTCTTTTTAACTGACTCTTGGTCATCCTCTCTTAGCCGTTTCGGTGAAACTTTCTCTGTTGCGCTAGACATATCGAAAGCCTTCAATAGAGTCTGGCACAAGTCTTTGCTTTCTAAATTGCCCTCTTTCGAATTCTATCCCTCTCTCTGTTCCTTTATCTCCAGTTTCCTTTCCGGCCGTTCTATCTCTGCGGTGGTAGACGATCAATGTTCTTCCTCTAAATCTATCAACAGTGGTGTTCCACAGGGTCTGTCCTATCACCCACTCTCTTCCTGTTATTCATCAATGATCTTTCCATAAAAAACTGTCCTGTCCACTCATACGCCGACGACTCCACTCTGCATTATTCAACTTCTTTTAATAGAAGATCCTCTCAACAGGAAGTACACGACTCCAGACTGGAGGCTGCAGAACGCTTAACCTCAGATCTTGCTATCATTACCGAATGGGGCAGAAGGAACCTTGTGTCCTTCAATGCCTCAAAAACTCAATTTCTCCACCTATCAACTCGACACTATCCTCCAAACACCTATCCCCTATTCTTCGACAACACTCAGCTATCACCACCTACAACACTAAATATCCTCGGTCAATCCTTTACCCAAAATCTCAACTGGAAACTTCACATCTCCTCTCTCGCTAAATCAGCCTCCTCGAGGTTGGGCGTTCTGTATCGTCTCCGCCAGTTCTCCGCAGCTGCTATCCATATACAGTGGCCTTGTCCGACCTCGTATATGGAGTATACATTTCACATGTGGGTCGGCTCCACTCACACAGCTCTTCTGGACAGAGTGGAGTCTAAGGCTCTTCGTCTCATCTCTCCTCCTCCTACTGATAGTCTTCTACCTTTTAAATTCCGTCGCGATGTTGCCTCTCTTTCTATCTTCTATCGATATTTCCACGCTGACTGCTCTTCTGAACTTGCTAACTGCATGCCTCCCCCCCTCCCGCGGCCCCGCTGCACACGACTTCCTACTCATGCTCATCCCTATACTGTCCAAACCACTTATGCAAGAGTTAACCAGCATCTTCACTATTTCATCCCTCACGCTGGTACTCTCTGGAACAATCTTCCTTCATCTGTATTTACTCCTGCCTACAACTTGTACTTTTTCAAGAAAAGGGTATCAGGATACCTCTCCTCCCGAAATTGACCCCTCTTTCGGCCACCTCTTTGGATTCTCTTTAAGGAGCAACGAGTAGCGGGTTTTTTTTATTATTGTTTCCTTTTTTTGTGCCCTTGAGCTGCTGCCTTTGTTGTAAACACACACACACACACACACACACACACACACACACACACACACACACACACACACTAAAAAAAGAAAGATAAAACCACAAAGTGAAATGCAGGAGCCTGACTAAATATGACAATAAAAAAAACACCCGCCTCCAGAAACATGAGAGGATTGAAAAGATGAACTTGAATTTTTTTATTTTTTATAAATCAAGCCACGATAATTGATAGAAGAAAATGAATTACCCCAAAAATACTTGAAGATGAAAAAGAGAGAGAAAAGTATCATATTAGAAGAGGAGGAGGAGGATGAAGATGAAGATGATGATGAGTAGGAAGAGGAGGATAAGGAGGAGGAGGAAGTGACGGTGGAAGAACAAGAGGAGAAGGAAGAGGTGTGGTAGGAGAAAGAGAAGAAGGAAGCGGAGAAGTAAAAGGTGGTGTAGGAGGAAGTGATGGAGGAGGAGGAGGAGGAAGATGAAAAGGAGGAGGAGGAGGAGGAGGAGGAGGAGGAGGAGGAGGAGGAGGAGGAGGAGGAGGAGGAGGAAGAGGAGAAGGAGGAGGAGGAGGAACACAAAGAAACACAAAGAAAGGACAAACAACAGCAGACCGGCTGGTCCTTACGAGGTTGTTTGTGACAAGCTACACTAACTAATCAAAGGTGGAAGATGAAGACAGCAAAGGCGAAGGCTCCTCCTAATCCCCCATCCCTCCGGTCCCCGCTGGCAGGAAAGGAAAAAGAACCATGCAGCATGGAAAAACTGCATGGAAATTATGTAGGAAAGAGGAAAGAACTACCATTACTGCTACCACTAACCGGGCGATAACAGCGGACAAGGACACCAGTATTCGAAAGAGCTTAGCGTTATTACGACAATGAGTAATATCTTAGTTGCTGGTTGGATTCAAAATACTTGTCTAATTTATTTTTGAAGGCCGTAACTGTTGTACTATCAACGACACCTCAGGGTAGAGGAATCCAATCATTAACAACTCGATTGAAGAAGTGTTTAGCTTCGTGCGACGAGAATCTTTTACCACTTATCTTCAAATTGTGATTTCTTCTTGTTCTATTTGATCGATCAATTGTAAAGTAATCTTCCGCATTAATATCACAGAATCCTTTAGACACTTTAAACACTTCTATTAGATCGCCTCGCATTCTTCGTTTTGATAGGCTGAATAAATTTACTTCTTTAAGCCTTTGTTCATATGATAAATTTATCAACCTAGGAATCATCTTTGTTATTCTTCGTTGAACCCGTTCCAACTTTTCTATGTCTTTTCTGTAATAGGGAAACCAAAACTGTACACAGTACTCTAGATGGGGTCGAACCAACGAATTATACAGTTTTAATATTACTCTTTCCGATTTATTATTAAAGACTCGTCTGATGAAGCCAACCAATTTGTTTGCAGTTTTAACTACCTCTGAACAATGCTGACCGGTCATTAAATCGATTTATATAGTGATTCCAAGATCCTTTTATTTACTTACTGCAGAAAGTTGTTGGCCATTCATTACGTACCAAACGCGACTGTTATTTTTTTCCGATGTGCAACACTTTACATTTGTCAACGTTAAATTTCATTTGCCATTGATTGGCCCAACGTGTAAGTCGATCTAGATCTGATTGTAAAGCTTCTTCGTCGAGTGTCGCAGTTACTTTACTAGCAATTTTTGTGTCATCAGCAAATTTTGATATTTTGCAAGTGAACCCATCATCGATATCATTAACATAAATTAAGAAGAGCATGGTGCCAAACACTGATCCTTGAGGTGCGCCGCTTCTGACATCGAGCCAGTTAGATGTAACACCGTTTAGAACTACTCTCTGTTTCCGCTCAGAGAGCCAGTCCACAAGCCAATTGTTAATGTTACCCGAGATACCGTGTGCCAATAGTTTGCTGAGCAATCGTTGGTGGGGGACCTTATCAAATGCCTTTTGAAAATCCATATATATGATATCTACTGATCTGGTTTCATCTAACACCTCAAAAATATAATGAAAAAAATCAAGTAAGTTAGTCAAACACGAACGTTTACTACGGAAGCCATGTTGCGAATTATTTATTATATTAATTTCTTCGAAGAATTTCACCATATTGTCGCGAATGATAGTCTCCATTAACTTACAAACAATAGATGTCAGGCTAATTGGTGGATAGTTTCCCCTGGATGAGACTTGTCCCCCTTTTTTAAAATATGTGTGACATATGCTAGTTTCCAATTCGACGGAACTTTTCCAGCTGTTAAAGATTTACTGAATAAGATGGAGACCGGACAAAGTGAACTCTTCCACAGGGACGGAATACACCTGTCTCCCATCGGGGCAGCCAGATTCGGAAGGCTCCTAAACGGTTCCATTGGTATTCAGCCCGCACGGGATTCAGCCCACGGAATTCAGCCCACACGGAATTCAGCCCACACGGGATTCAGCCCACGGAATTCAGCCCACACGGGATTCAGCCCACGCGGGATTCTGCCCACGGAATTCAGCCCACACGGAATTAAGCCCACACGGGATTCAGCCCACGGAATTCAGCCCACACGGGATTCAGCCCACGCGGAATTCAGCCCACACGGGATTCAACCCATGGAATTCAGCCCACGCGGGATTCAGCCCACGGAATTCAGCCCACGCGGGGTTCAGTCCACACGGGATTCAGCCCACACGGGATTCAGCCCACTGAATTCAGCCCACACGGGATTCAGCCCACACGGGATTCAGGCCACGGGATTCAGCCCACACGGGATTCAGCCCACACGGGACTTAACTCACGGGCCCACACTGTTGAGTTGAATAGGGGTTTAATTGACATGGAACCCTTAGAAATATGACCATTTCTACTGAACGTATTTGTAGAAAAGAAAAGTAAATAACTTAAAGCAATATTATTCTTTGACTATTCATTATTTTTACAGTAGTTAGTGCTCTATTCGCCGAACCCAGCTTGCACCACGAGGAGGTTGAGCACCATAGCAAGCCTTTTATATATATATATATATATATATATATATATATATATATATATATATATATATATATATATATATATATATATATATATATATATATATATATATATATTCTAATAGTTTTTTTTTTTAGTTTCTTCAGTTTGTAACTTAGTTTTTTTTTTCTGGGGGAGGCTTATTTTTCTGTTTTACTTTTTGTTTTTCCAATTAATTTTTTTCTTTGGAAATTCAGTTTGTAAATATTAGATGTTTTCTGTGAGGCTTCGATTTTTTATTATTATTTTTATGGAGCTTGTGCTTTAAACTAATCACTTATTTTTCCCCTAGTGGGAAGTTTTTTTTATATGATTTTAATCATTTTTTATTTGTATTTGATTTTAGTTGCTAAAGATATGTGCCACTGATCGCAAGTAATGCAACTTGTCATTTACATCATTGTAGCAGTCCACCCTTGCAGCCAGCCTCTCTGATAGAACAATGTATTTGTTTCTTGGTGGAGGGTTGTTTGCCACCTCGTTGTCTGCTAGTGTTTTCAAGTGAAGACTAATATCCTTTTTCAAACCATCCATTAACTTCCAGATGGAAGGATGCTGGGAAAGGAACAGACTGTTCAATCCATTGTGGTAGCCCTCAACAGCATTTGTGGTTCGTGGAATGTTCTTCCTTGGAGCTGAAAAATGGTTCCAGACAACTGGTGGGTACCTGGGTGGTCCCCTGTCTCTTCCCTGGCCCCTGTCCCTCCCCTGAATATAAGTCAGCTCAAAGTAGGCAATTAACTCTTCTACCCTATCCAGAGGAGGAAAGCTGTCAGCCAAGGTGTTGAAGATGACCAGTATATCTTCCTCAGGCACAAAAGAGAGAGCAACCAAGGATTTCACAGACATGTTGAATTCTACGTTACTCTCGTAGTCCACTTTCAAGCCAAGTTCTGCGACCTTTCGTTGGACTGACTGCCCAAGATGAAAAAGACAACCCTTGATGTCTGCATTGGGGTGTACCTGGCGGAAAGCATTCTGTGCAGCATTCTCGAAGTCCGTCAGAATTGTCTGGGGGTTTGCATCTGGAATTATATTTGCAAGAGCTTCCAGCATTTGCACATAGGTGACCTGCATTTTGTTTGGTAGAAGAAAGTACACACAAGGTGGGAACTTATTACCCACTTTGGCATGTATGGTGTACAGCTGGAAATAGATACTGGGAACAACTGCGAAGGTTCCATCACCAAGCCACACCTCAGCATTCTCTAAGACATGAAGTAAGTTCATGTCTCCCAAAATCAGGATCCTGCTGGGATCTTGAGAACCACTGTCATGCAGGACAATATCTGTGAACCTGGCAGGTATGGCAAAATTCAAGGATTGAGGGTTTGGTTCAACAGGGTTGGTTGCACGCCTTTTGGCCCTCACGTTGTCTTCCAGGGTTGATCTTTTGGGTAGCCTTTGGAGAACATCTTGTGACAAGCTAGTCATGTTTTCTGCCAAAATTGACCTGGTGGAATCTTGCCCAGCTGTCGCAGCAGACCTGATGTGTGACTGCACTTGCCTGACTTCTCCAGTTAGAGGATCCCCAGGGTGTGAATGATTAGGGTTTCCTTGACCATCAAGAACTATCCCCTGTAAGGTTCTTATACTGGCTGGACACTTGAATTTCACATTTTCTCTGCATCTCCAGGTGAGTTCTCCGTTCTTTCCCATTCGGTCTTTCCTCAGGACATACTCAAAGCCCCCAACCCTCTTCACTTGGTTTCCTCTTTCCGTCAAGTATGCCATTTTATCTAGCTTAGGCGAGTGCGTACGTGGGCAGAGCAGAGCAGCAAATGGCACTGATGACAATGCAAGAGCTGTGTTCAGAACAGGGACTTGCGAGGCGCTGTACACGGTGCGAACGTGTCCTGTTCCAGTCTACTATTGTACGCTACAGAGGGATCTATCTCTCACTAAACTGGTAAAATAGAGAAGAAGATGTGTGTGTTTTCGCTCGAGTCTGCATGTATATACGAGAGAGAGAGAGAGAGAGAGAGAGAGAGAGAGAGAGAGAGAGAGAGAGAGAGAGAGAGAGAGAGAGAGAGAGAGAGAGAGAGTTCACATTCACACGCACGCACTCACCTAAGTTAGAGATTGTGTGTTTTTGTAGGAGTCTGCATATTAATGTGTGTGTGTGAGAGAGAGAGAGAGAGAGAGAGAGAGAGAGAGAGAGAGAGAGAGAGAGAGAGAGAGAGTGTGTGTGTGTGTGTGTGTGTGTGTGTGTGTGTGTGTGTGTGTGCGTGCGTGTTTACATTCGCACGCACACACACTCGCCTAAGCTGGAGAAGAAATGTGTGTGTTTCCGTTCGAGTCTGTATATATGCGAGAGAGAGAGAGTGTTCACATTCACACGCACGCACTCTCCTAAGCTAGAGAAGATTATATGTGTTTTTTCGCTCGAGTCTGCATATAAACGTGTGTTGGGTATAACAGAAACACAGAGTGGCTGGATGTGAGTGTAATAGCCGCAGGCGTACAGTGACCTGGCGGGCGTCTGGTCTGACTGACTCCCCCACTGGCTGTGTCCTTGAGCCTGGCTCGCAGTTGCCAGCTCTCACAAGAAACTAAAACTCCTACAACGTGTGTGAGAGAGAGAGAGAGAGAGAGAGAGAGAGAGAGAGAGAGAGAGAGAGAGAGAGAGAGAGAGTGTGTGTGTGTGTGTGTGTGTGTGTGTGTGTTCACATTCACACGCACACTCTCCCCTAAGCTAGAGAAGATTATGTGTGTGTTTTCGTTCGAGTGCATATATACGTGATGAGAGAGAGGGTGTTCACATTCGCAATTCCGAGGGCTGAATCCCGTGTGGGCTGAATCCTGTGGGCTGCATCCCGCGTGGGCTGAATCCCGTGTGGGCTGAATCCCGCGTGGGCTGAATCCCGCGTGGGCTGAATCCCATGTGGGCTGAATTCCGTGTGGGCTGAATTCCGTGGGCTGAATTCCGTGTGGGCGGAATCCCGTGTGGGCTGAATCCCGTGTGGGCTGAGTCCCGCGTGGGCTGAATTCCTTGGGCTGAATCCCGTGTGGACTGAACCCCGCGTGGGCTGAATTCCGTGGGCTGAATCCCGCGTGGGCTTAATTCCTTGGGCTGAATCCCGTGTGGGCTGAATTCCACGTCCACCCTCCTAAACGACGCAGTACGTGACACCCGATCAAAAACGACTCTCAGCCACGCCCTCCACCCGCCCGTGTAAATAGACGCCATGCATCGCAACAAACTCGTAACCGTGATCCCGCAAGTACCACCACCTCTATTACCAAGCCTCTAGATAACTTAAAAATCCTAAATTTCAATGCGTGTAGCATAAAAAACAAGTTTGATGAGATGAGATGTCTTGCTCTAACAGAAAATATTGACATAATTGCTATAACCGAAACATTTATCGACACCACATATATTGATTAAAGTTCCGAATACAACTTAGATGGCTACTGACTCTTCAACAAAGATCGTGTAAACCGTAGAGGTGGTGGCGTCGCCCTTTTTGTCAAAAGCTATTTGCAACCCACTGACAAAACACCAAGAGACAGTAACGTTGAACATTTGTGCGTGCGAGTAAACATTGCAAAAGTCAATTTAAATATATCTGTCACCTACAGGCCTCCCGGACAATCACTCGATGACGATCTTGATATGTACAGCGTTTTAAGGCAGTCACTTAATAACATCGACTCACCGATATTAGGAGACTTTAACCTCCCCCATATCGACTGGGCGACACTGTCAGGTACAGACGGCGAGCCACATAGAATGATCGAATTTTTAGAAGAAAATTATGTGGGCCAAATGGTTTCTGAACCAACTCGAGAAAATAACATACTCGACCTTGTTATAACTACCCAAGATAACCTAGTCAGTAATGTCACGGTAGGAGAAAACCTCGGTTCTTGCGATCATAAATTTGTCCGCGTCGACATTAGAGCTCAAACATCAGTGACGGAAAATAAAGTAAAGGTGTCCAATTTCAAAAGAGCTAACCTCGTAGAAATCCGACAAAAACTAACATAAATACAACTATCAGATGACGGCAATGTAGAGGAAGCCTGGCTAAGCTTTAAAAATCATTTACTCACACATTCGTCCCCTTGTGCGAGAAGCGAAATAACACTAATAAAAGCCCACCTTGGTTTAATAGCGAAATTAAACACTCAGTCAAAGAGAGAAAATTGTCTTACAGGTTAAAGAAAGAACAAAGCACTCCCGAAAACATTAGACTTTATTACAATACCAGGCGACGAGTAAAAAGACTAGTATGTCAGGCACAGCGTAGATATGAAGAAAATATTGCAGCCAACTGTAAAAATAATCCAAAATCCTTCTTCAGTTACATAAACAACAGAAAGGCGATCAGAAGTGGAATTGGACCTTTAACAAACAGCGACGGTGCACTAGTGACTGATAGCCAACACATTTCAAACCTCGTAAACAATTACTTTTCCTCGGTGTTTAATACTAACAGTCTTCCTCCCACTACCACCAACACCAGTATTAATGTAAATGTCGAGCATGCATTGCCTAATTTTGAAATAACAACCGATGAAGTCCTTAAAGCTCTCCAATCACTCAAAACAAATAAAAGTCCCGGACCCGATAAAGTATATCCTATATTGCTTAAAGAAACAAAGAGCAAAATAGTCTCCTCTCCCACGACCGTATTCAATATGTCCTTGCGACAAGGCATCGTCCCTTCGGATTGGAAAAAGGCTAACGTGACACCGATTTTTAAGAAAGGAGACCAAAAAATACCAGGTAATTACAGACCCATTAGTCTAACTTCAGTTGTAGGTAAGCTACTTGAGAGCATAATTAGAGACAAAATTGTGAGTTACCTTGAAAGGCACTCATTAATTTGGGATTCACAACATGGCTTCCGTAACAAAAGATCCTGCCTGTCAAACCTATTGACCTTTTATAACGAACTCTTCTCAGTTTATGACGTAACCAAATCATTGGACGTAGTTTATCTTGATTTCCAGAAAGCGTTTGATAAAGTCCCACATCATAAATTACTTTATAAATTAAAGCAAATAGGTATTGACGGTCAAGTAAACCAATGGATCGCGAATTGGTTGAGCAACAGACAACAAAGAGTGGTGATCGATGGATTTAACTCAGAGTGGGCGCCGGTCACTAGTGGCGTCCCTCAGGGCTCGGTTCTTGCACCAGTGCTCTTCATTATTTATATCAACGACGTGGATGTTGGACTCAATAATCGCATTAGTAAATTTGCAGACGACACAAAGATTGGTAACAATCGCCTCCAAAAGGATTTGCACTAAATTTCAGCTTGGTCGGATAAATGGGAGATGCCCGTTAACGTAGACAAGTGCCAAGTCCTTCAAGCTGGAACAAGAAATAAGAAGTTCGATTACGAGATGGGCGGTGTTAAACTTACAAGCGTTCAATGCGTTAAGGACTTGGGGGTCAAAATCGCGTCAAACCTCAAATTCTCACATCTCTGTATTGATGCAGCAAATAAAGCGAACAGAATGTTGGGCTTCATTAAAAGAAACTTTTTATTCAAGAATAAATATGTAATACCTCCGCTCTACAATAGTTTAGTCAGACCCCACTTGGAATATGCGGTACAGTTTTGGTCTCCCCATCATGCAAAGGACATTGCTAAATTAGAAGGTGTTCAGCGTCGGGCAACAAAAATGATCCCTTCCTTGCGCAACAAATCTTACGAAGAAAGGCTTTCCACCCTTAACATGTTCTCTCTTGAGAAACGTCGCCTCCGAGGAAAACTGATCGAATGTTTTAAAATACTTAATGGTTTCACGAATGTAGACAGAACAAAGTTGTTTATGATCGATGACACTCTGCGAACGAGGAACAATGGCATAAAACTCAAATGTAGACAAGTAAATTTAGACTGCACCAAATTTTTCTTCACCAACGTTGTAGTGCGAGAATGGAATAAGCTCCCATCTTCAGTGGTCCAGTGTAACACGATTGACTCCTTTAAAAACAAGCTCGACCAACACTTCCTTGAACTTATTATTAACTAGAGTAGAAATGAAACGTTTTGGAGCCATCCGATTAATGTAGAATCACTTAGGTTTAAGGACAGACCACCAGGTCTGGACCATGGGGTCTGTGTGGTCTGATTTTCTTTGTAAATCTTTGTAGATCTCTCTCTCTCTCTCTCTCTCTCTCTCTCTCTCTCTCTCTCTCTCTCTCTCTCTCTCTCTCTCTCTCTCTCTCTCTCTCTCTCTCTCTCTGTTGGCATCAGCTTTCGACTTGTCATCATGTTCTCAAAATCCGCGAATATTTGAGAATATAAGTCTGCGGATATAACAGGTAGCCTTTCAGTTGTTATTGTCAAATACAACAAAAATATAGTCATTAAGCTTATATAGAGAGAATTTGGAATGCACGGTGCAGCTTTACCCTTTTGACCATTATCTTTATACTTTCAATTATTTCTTATGAGTTTGATGAAGTGAATAATACTTAAAACGATATTGCTTTGGAGGTTGACGATGCTGAACTTCACAAAACACCGTATCCAAAAATAAAATGACTCCTTCTCAAAATACAATCCAAATTACAATCACAAACTCGTTCTTTGGTACTTCCTAATGGAATATTCATTTTTTTCCATAACTTGTAAACGTGTTCGTGGTTTGTGTTGTTACAGCGGTGGCGGCGTTTATTTCTTTTTTCACCGCGACGATCACCCTCATCATCAGTTGACGTTGTTTTTGACGACCACTCACTTATCAATATTGCCACTAAAGAGTCGTATAATTCAGGACATTTCTCAAGTAGCTTCAAGTTGGGTTGTGTGACTTGAAGATGTCAACCAAGAGCAACTGTATTTCGTTAGAGTTTATCAAAACAGTTGTTGTTGTAATGGAGGAAGATCTCATGCGGGGTGATGGTGATGGCGATGGCGTTGATGATGACGGTGGTGATGGTGTGGTGGTGGTGGTGGTGGAGCACGCTTACTAAAGAATATCACAAGTTCTGGATTTTCTTCTTGAGGTAGTGGTGGTGGTGATGGTGATGGTGGTGGTGGTGGAGCACGCTTACTAAAGAATATCACAAGTTCTGGATTTTCTTCTTGAGGTAGTGGTGGTGGTGATGGTGGTGGTGGTGGTGGTGGAGCACGCTTACTAAAGAATATCACAAGTTCTGGATTTTCTTCTTGAGGTAGTGGTGGTGGTGGTGGTGATGGTGGTGGTGGTGGTGGTGGAGCACGATAACTAAAGAATATCACAAGTTCTGGATTTTCTTCTTGAGGTAGTGGTGGTGGTGATGGTGTGGTGGTGGTGGTGGTGGTGGTGGTGGAGCACGCTAACTAAAGAATATCACAAGTTCTGGATTTTCTTCTTGAGGTAGTGGTGGTGGTGATGGGTGTGTCATCCTCGAATGATTAAGTAACTGGCGGTGGTGCTGAAGGCTGCGAACAATATTCCTCATCTTTTGTTTGTACACCGACAAATTAGCCCACAAATCTCCTCCTATTCCACACAACTTTCAGATAACACACCAGGAAAGTCATCACCTTCACTAACATCTCCACGACAGTTGCCATTGACACGCTCACCACACAAGTTTAGAATACACTCCAAATGTAAGTTGGTGGTAGTAGATGTAGTGGTGGTTGATGATAATATGGCGGTGCATTATGACGACTTAATTTGTGTTGTGTTGGTTTTAAGTTCCCTGTCGATGCCACCGTCATCTCTGTCGCCAACACTGAGGTCCATAATTGTTCTGTGACGATGCTAAATATCTTATTGTGGTGGTGGTGGTGGTGATAATGTGGTTGGTGCATGCGTGCTTAGTAAGCCAACCAGCCGCTACCCGTTATGATTTGAGGTGAGGCGGGAC
Source organism: Eriocheir sinensis (assembly GCF_024679095.1). Taxonomy (NCBI): domain Eukaryota; kingdom Metazoa; phylum Arthropoda; class Malacostraca; order Decapoda; family Varunidae; genus Eriocheir; species Eriocheir sinensis. Next base: position 24,000 of record NW_026111889.1, read on the forward strand.
AGGACGGTATGGATCGGACGAGTCGACACAACCCACCCAGCATCTGGCGACGTTGAAACTCAAGTGTGAATACTAGACTTGGGGTGGTGGTGGTGGTGGTATTAGCCGTGCTGGGGGTCATGGTATTGTTGGGAGACATTATAGTGCACACACAGACACACGCACGCACGCGCAAGTAGTTTAACGAGATTTGAGAAGAGATTATGATAATTCTAGTGTTGCGGCTGTGCTGTGGCGGATCTTAAACTCTAAGCCTAGAGGGCGAACTTCTAATCCACTACCTTCAATAGGTTCAACAGTTATTACTACTAACAGCAAACTGCCATCACCACCTAGTCTCCAGGCTGGGCAAGTTAAGACATATAAGACAATTCCTCAGTACATTGAACTTCCGCCGCCTCTCGTGTTTCACGCATTTCCTCAACAGCCGTTCCACGTAACGGAATGGAAACTCCGCCATTGGAAATCTAATAAAAATGCGATTCCCCGTCAGCGTACCCGGTGAAAGGTTTTCGGAAAATCCTCTGACCTGAAAGGCTTTGAAGCTTTTTAGTTAAATTTCGTGTTTTTCAACTGACAAAAAAAAGGGATTATTCAACGCTTGCCTTGTTCTAATATATCACCTACGAGATAATTCCTTCGTAGATCACGAAGAAGACTCTGGCATGTTAAATCTCTCTCTCTCTCTCTCTCTCTCTCTCTCTCTCTCTCTCTCTCTCTCTCTCTCTCTCTCTCTCTGTATATATAGATCTTTTTCCCCTCGCCTTTGTAACTGTTATTTATATATTTTTCATTATGCGATTTCGTATTCGAATGATTATCTCCCTCTCCCTATGCTCTCTTTCTCCTCTCTCTTTCTCCCTCTCACAGACACACTGAACCCCCCCCCCCCCACACACACACACACACAAACACACACACACTCGAGCCCTACACGTCAGCCTTTCTGTAGCTTACCCGCACACTGATACAATTATAATATGGACTTCAAAATCATGATAACAATATTGTGTACTCACGTTGGCGTCGTCCCACACAGCACAACTTACCTGAAAACAAACAAGAGAGAGATATAAGAGCAACACTCCATATGAAGAGGATCGAGTCAAATGAAAGACAAAAATAAGTGAATAACTATTGAACTGGAGAAAAAAAGGGAAAAGGAAGAAAATAAAGGGAAAGGAAGACCATGTGAAGAAAACGTGGAAGATTTAATGGAGGACTAAAAGCAAATTATTAAATGAAGGAAAAAAAGACTTTGGAGGAAAGAAAGATAGAAAAAAAGAAAGGAAAAGGGGAAGGAGGAACACGTAGAGGAAATATGGAAGATTTAGCGAAGGAGTGAATGACGAAAAAGAAACCAATTGCAATAAGGAATAGAAACAAACAGTGAACGGACAAAAGAACTGGAAAGGAAAGTGGAAATAAATAAAGAAATATTGGAAGGAAGATCACATGGAGGAAGAAAAGTGGAAGGCTAAGAGGAAAAGAGAATGTAGGAAGAGGAATGAATTGAAATGAGAGATGGAAGTAAAATATTAATGAAGGAAAGACATGTAGTGAAAAGTGGAAAGGAAGAGAAGGTAAATGAAAGATAGATCATGTGGAGAAACGTTTGAAGAAGGTGTGTAAAAGTAAAAAGTAAAAATAAAATTGAAATGAGGACCAGAAGAAAGAATATATGAAGGAGGACAAAGAAAATAGTGGAAACAATGGGAAGGAAGAAAGAGGAAATGTTAGGCAATGCACGGGGAATGAGGAAGGTATAGAGAGGCAGGAAGGAGGAAGGAAGGGAAGGAGGGAGGGAAAACGGAAATAATAAAGACCATATGATAGTAGAATAGTGAATGCTTACAAGGAGGGTTAAGAGTAGAGAAGGGAGGAAGGGAGGAAGGGAGGAAGGGAAGGTGTAGGTAACGAAAAGCCAGATAATAGCACAATCGTGAGTGTGTATCAGAAGGTTTAGAAAAGAGAGAGGGGGAGGCAGGAAGGAAGAGGAAGGAGGAAAATAGCAAAGGGTCACATGATAATACAAGGGTTAGTGTTGATCGGAGGGTTTGGAAAAAGAGAGAGGTGGGAGGAAGAGAGGGAAGGAGGGAAGGAGAAGCGAAGAGAGAAATATCACACAATCATAATAGTTCAAGTGAGTGTTTATTAAACGGTTTAGAAATAGAGAGTGGGAGGAAGGAAGGGAGGGAGGGAGGGAAGCAGGGAAAGAGAAATAACATAAATCACATATTTAAAAAAAAGTGTGATTATCAGAATGCTTGGAAATAGAAAAGGGGGAGGGGGAGGAAGACAGGAAGGGAGGGAAAAGAGCGAAATAGCAAAGTGTTATAATGATAATACTAAAGTAAGTGTTTATCAGGTCTATAAAGAGGGAGGGAGAAAGGAAAGGAGCGAGGGGAGGAAGAGGAAAGAGGAAAACAACAGAGGATAACATGATCATACCGAAAAGAGTTTATCAGAATGTTTACAATAAGAGAGAGAGAGAGAGAGAGAGAGAGAGAGAGAGAGAGAGAGAGAGAGAGAGAGAGAGAGAGAGAGAGAGAGAGAGAGAGAGAAAACTAAGGGCGGGAAGAAGTATAAACAAATAAACGATACAGAAGAGTGTATCAGAGAGCTTAGACAAAGAGAGAGCGAGGGAGAGAGAGAGATAGAGACAAAAAGAAAGGAAAAGAGGGAGGAAATATGTAACAAAGGCTAACATGATAACACATAAGAGTGTATATAGAGTGCAGCTAACGTCCACACCTGACATCAGACATACATTTGTACAGGCAGAGACAGATCGTATATAGCAGAGCCCGGCGCACGCACTCACCCGCGGCTCCTAGCCCCGTGCTGAGCGTGACGGCGCCGGCAAACAGATCAAAATATCCATCATGATAAAATGCAATAACGTCTGTTTATGTCAATATTGGGGCGGCAGCAACGACAATAACTAGAACTAGAACTATACTATACTATTTTTACTACTAATATCATACCAATTCTCTCTCTCTCTCTCTCTCTCTCTCTCTCTCTTACCAACACTAAAATTACATTAAGAAACACAACACCAACAATATAAATAACAAATAACAATGAGCTGATAAAAGTAACGCAAACCACACAAAACAAACGCAATACAGTACAAGCAAACGACACAATACAATACAAACAATAAAATCGACGGGGACAACAGCGACAACTTAAACCACAAAAGCAATAATAATAATAATAATAATGATAATAATAACAATGGGTTCCCATGAGTGTTTTTTTTAGCTTCATGGTACAGGAGGAAGGCCGTTTGTGATGACCCTCATCACACTACCTTTGCAAATGTCAAAAACTACTACGAGAACTTTGTCAAATATGTTTGCTTACGCGCTGAAATGTTTTAACAATATGGACCAAGCCTAGTCTGAACAAATAATATGAAAGTGGCTCTCGGGTCGAAAACTCTCGCACTGCTTATTGAAAACTTCTGAGAATACACTGACACAAAGAATCCGTATGTCTGAGATTTGTCAACGGGTGAAAATCGGAATATCTAAAATCGAGGCGTATTGACAAGTTTTCTTATGGCAAAAGTTGTGCAATATGGAAAACCTCCTTGAAGATAGCATAGTCTTCTTTAGCATAAGAGAAAACTAAAGACTTGAAACTTCAATCTTCTGAATGAGTGTAAGGAGAGATTGCCATTATGTTCATGTGCATGCGGTCAAAACTAGAATTTTTTTTGAAATGGTAGTAATGGTGGTGGTGGTTGTAGTAGTAGTCAAAGTAATGGTAGTAGACGCGGTGGCCGAGTGGTTAGCGTGCGGGCATGGTGAGCTCGGGGACCCAGGTTCGAGACCCAGCGCTACACCCTGACGCCTTTCAATCATCGCCGAGGGGCGGATGAGTACCCATATGCTGTCCAGATGTTTAGTCATCCCAAACTTCAGCGACTTCGGTCATGAGGAGCACGGGGTTGGGGGGTTGGGGGGGGAGGCATGGGCCTGGCAAGAGTCATCTATCGAGGCAGTCAATATGAAGAAAATTCGCCTGCGCCACTAACGGGTTGGGGTCGTCCACGAGACCCAAGAAATGGCGTTACAGGCAGCACCAAAGTGGTAGTGGTAGGAATGGCAGCAGCAGTAACAGTAATAATGGTTGGAGCAGCAGCCGGAGAGATGAGTGGGAAGGTGAGTAATAGAATGGAGATGAATATAACAAGAAGAACAGTACCAGCAATACTGATAAGAACGATAGGCAGAGGGAAGGAAATTCAAATGTTGCAAGTCATGGTAAATCAAGACATCCTACAGCTAATAGGAGTCAGTAAACATGGAACAGGAAGAAACGTAGAAGAAAGAAAAATAAAAGAGCAAGGGAAAAGAGTGAAGGATAGTTGACAACAGACAAAGACACTCCCTTGAGAGAACTGATACATGACCAGACATAGGCACAACACGGCTTCGGAATATGAAGGGAAGCAGCCACAGCGCTCACTGGGACACACGAAGCAACAGCGCACTACACAACCCAAGAAAAAAAATGAAAAAAATGAATTAATATACTAAATAAGTTGCTTTACCGTAAGATAGTCCCAATAACAGTAATAAAAGGATATCGTAATAGAAGGAACACATAATGAATACTCCGACACAGGGAAAGTATATACTGGGTCTGACTTTGGGAAGAGATGGAGCTGGGAAACACATGAATGAGTCAGTAGGAAAGGAAGAAGAGAGAACTGATGGAATGATGTAGGCTCAAAAGCCTTCCTGACGCCTCACTCCTGCCTGCCGTCCCGGCGTCCCTTCTTAGTGAAACGACGCCGCCTTCTTGTTTTGCCAGTACCGCTTCCTCTTCCTGGCCTTCTTCTCCTTGGGCGAGATGTTGTCTATTGCAATCGTCTTATATCTGAAGGGAAATAGGAGGTGCCACATGTAGGCCGTCGAGCCTACTTCAGTCTCCTTGTTTATTTTCTGTTTATTTTTGTGAAACGATTTTGCTTTAGATTTTGGCGTTGAAAAGGAGCCTGCAGAGGAGGAGGAGGAGGAGTAGTGGTAGGAGGAGGAGGAGTAGTGGTAGGAGGAGGACGCGTACGAGGAGGAGGAAGCCGAAGAAGAAGAAGAGGCCGAGTAGGAAGGCTTCCTCCCCGGAGCCTTGGCCTGACTGGCCGTGCTCCTTATCCGTGCGTCGTATCGGGCCCGTGAGTCGGGGTCGGAGAGCGTCTCCATCACCTGCTGCAGCTGCTGGAATTTTGTCTTGGCGTTCCGGTCATTCGGGTTCTTGTCAGGGTGAATTTTGAGGGCGAGGCGGTGGTAGGCTTTCTTGATCTCCTGCAGGGTGGCCTCGGGCTTCACGCCCAGGAGCTCGTAGTGGGTTTTGTTTGCCATTGGTCCAGGTAGTGGATACACGCGTATAGGCGTTCCATTCAGCACGTCACCTCGGTGTCGGCCACGCCGTTTTGGGTAGCTCGGAGTTGACATTGCATGGTCCCGAGTCTAGAGCTGGATGGCATACCTTTAAGGGCGCAAATCACTGCGATGCTAAGGTCTCTGTAGTCACTTTACACCAAACTAACCAAGAAGACCCCCCCACTGTTACCTTGTGGGATGGGGTTGGGGGGGGCCTCTAGGCTAAGCCTGCGCAAGATAACTATAGGGAGAAAAAAAGCTCCGAGGTGTGCGAAGCCGTCGTCATGACCACTATGTACAGGAGGGAGCATAGGGATACATGCAGACCACAGGAAGCCAGTCGGCGTACACACGGCGCCTCCTGGGAATGGTTGATTCACCGAGCTCCCTTCCCGGCCATAAATGTGTCTAACCTCTACTGAAAATTTTCAGTGGTGTCTGCCCATTGTGTTCTATTCACCTACCACCACCTGGTCGTGAAGTAGTTCTTTGCCATTTCCTTCCTCAACCTAAATTAATCTAATCTGTATCAGTTGTTGTTTGTTCTTTTCTCTGTGTATTTTTTTTATATAAGTGTTTCATCAGGAACTCCCTTGCCAATCCCTTTAACCTATTCAGAAACCCCATTTGCATCTCCTCCAAGTCTACGCCTTTGAAAATAATGTAAGTTAAGGTTTTCAATTGTTCTCTGCTGTAAAATATAAATCCTTGGAGCAGTTTAATCATTCATTCATTCGAGTACTGATTCGAGGGAATCTATATGCATTATGTAATGGATGCACAAAGGGAAAAAAAGGATGACTCAGGTGGGACCTAATCAACAAAAGGTAAAGTTGACAGCACACCCTACAGTGCGCGTGGCGGCGGTGCTCATCTCCGTCCCGTTGGTCCTCTGAACCTGTGGTGGATAAGAATCCATTACCCCGACACGGGCCAGTGTAACATCCGGGTTTCCACATCCTGCCTTCCCCAGCTTTCCCCAGATATTCGTTCATCGACCATCCCGAAGAGGAGGATGAACAGCTGGGTGGGCTGCACTCCGACTGCCAAGGCCGGGACTCGAGCCCTGGCCCGCAGATTTGTAGTCAGGGATGCTAACCACTGCGCCGAGGGAACGCATAACCTACTCAGTGCCAGATACAGTTATTTGATTCAGGTGTTCTTGGTGTGTCGGTTCTTGCGCTTTTTACTAGAAATGTCAAGACTGTTTGCGCAGATCCTGGCAGTAATACAATGGCTGCTTTTTCTTTCTTTCCCCTTTCTCGTCCGTCCACACCCATAAACACACCCACTTCGATATCTTTAATTGTCCCGTGTACTCCCCCTCCCACCCACCACCACTGCTGCCACCATGAGGAGAAGGAAGAGGAGGAGGAGGAGGAAGAGGAAACATGGAAACATGAACTAGCAGGCAGCAGAAAGCCTGTTGGCCTGCTTTCAGTGATTTAATCAATCCGTTTGCCATAGGAGTGGCATGCAGGGAAGGATTAAAGTACTTGTGTATCTACTCTTGGATACGTTCAGTTCACTCCCGATGCAGGAAAGTGGCGATCAATGCGAATCTTGAAGGAGTTGATGCTCTCTGCGCTAACCACTTCTGCAGGAAGGCTGTTCCAGTGGCGAACAACTCTATTCGAGAATTAACTCCTGCCGATGTCGGCATTGCATCGCTTTGCTTGAATTGTTTTTCCGTTGTTTCTTGTTCCCAGGTTAGTTTGTAGCGTGAAGAGTTTGGAGTGATCAACGTTGCTGAGCTTTTCCAGGTACTTGAAGATTTTGGATGACTTTTATTTTAAAGAAAAATGGTTTTTATGCAACTTTTGTTCAATAAAAATTTATGTACGAGGTCATCTTCAGGTTACCCTCTTCAAGTAAAATTTTAGAAAAATAGAAAAAAAAAGGAAAAAAATAGCTTTTTTATTTACCTCTTTGGCGATTTATTTTCTACTATTTAGCTTTTGGATAGCCTTAAAATGAAAGAATACAGTATTTTATAGCTTTTATATTCAATAATTTTTCTCTGAAAAGCCATTTTCAGTTGGCCCGGTGAGTTGAAATACAGTGAAAATATATTATAATTTTGGCTATATTCAGATCATAACTGTATGGCTCTCAGTTTATTTTTTTTTTATATAACCACTTGTTATATAAAAGAAAATAATCCAGAACTCACCACGAGGAGGTGGCCATACGTCGAGCTCCGCCCTACCCTTCCCAACCGCCCTTCCATTGAAGTGTAAGACTATTATAGTTACATATTACATATTACTTTTGTAGTTTGAAGTCTTTTTTTGTTTCAAAGGCAGGAAGCCTTTTCCTCCCTTCCATTTTGGCACGAATGAAGCCATCTCTTTCTTCTCCTATCACTGAAGAGGATGCCTCAGTCACAAGCTTTATCGCCCTCTCCACTGCTTGCGTGTGGCAGGGGAATGAGGGGATGCAGGAGGGTTTTTCCTTGTTTGTGATGATGAGGCGTTGCAGCTCCTCGTCTGGGATCTTCTTTGTAGCAGGAGGTTCTGTTACAGGGGTATTCTGCCAATCAACCATTTCGTAGTAATGAGATGCATTTAAGTTGAGAGATGGAAATGAGAACCGCCTAAGTTCTTCAGAGAATGCAGATCTGGCTTTCAGGATTCTTCTGAGGCCAAGTTCACGTATGGTTGGTGAGTCATCATGAATCATGGCCAAGAGAACATTTTCAGGGTGACCAAAGTAGCAGTTATTCTTGATCACGCTATCAATAATTTGTCTGTACTTTGGCTCCATGTACCTGGACAGAATTACAAGTTTATGAAAATGGATGGATCCATAAAAAATGGAGGGTTTGCATTTTATTGAGAACCAAACTGGAATGTAAACTCTTATTATGTAGTTAACTATGGTCATAAGCTCACTTGATGGTTCATTTTCTGACACATAAAGCTGTAGGATACGATTGGCAGTGGTTAACCAGCGTGCATGGTGTATTTTTCCTGGATTGAGACGTGCAACATCATCTGGGCAGTGACCTGAAGTTACAGCCGTGTAGATTTTCAGCAGATACTTTTGATCTGTGCTCAAATCGGAAGTTGTTACAACCAGTTCTTCACCATGAATTTGCTCAAATTCAACAATTGGTAACTTCTCACAATCATTAAGTTTACTTCCAATCGGACCTTTAAAGGAAGCAGGACCAGTGGTTTTACCATCTATATTATTTATGAGGTGCCTCAGTGGTAATTCATTGCAATGTAGCAGACATACGATCCATTGAAGAGGTTTCTTCATGTTCTCCTCAAGAAGTCTTACTACTCCCCCTTTGAATCCGGTATTGACGGCTGTGCCGTCGCAGCCCACTGCAACAACTGCACTCATATCAGTTCCGTTATCTTTGAAAAAACTGAGAATGGTTGATGCAATATCTCTTGCAGATCCTGATGGTGGAGTTATATGACCAAGAAAATTAGAGTTTGGTTCTTCAATTAGTGAAATATGCTCTTCTTTGATATATGTGATGGTTAGGTTAGGTTAGGTTAGGTTAGGTTAGGTTAGGTTAGGTTAGGTTAGGCTAGGTTAGGTTAGGTTAGGTTTTTTTAGGTTAGGTTAGGTTAGGTTAGGTTAGGTTAGGTTAGGTTGGGGTTAGGTTAGGTTAGGTTAGGTTAGGGGTGCATGCATGTACTGTATTGGACTTCGGAAAAACGCCACCGGGGCGACCTGAAAATGGCTTTTCAGGGGAAAAATTATTGAATATAAAAGCTAGAAAATACTGTATTCTTTCATTTTAAGGCTATCCAAAAGCTAAATAGTAGAAAATAAATCGCCAAAGAGGTAAATAAAAAAGCTAATTTTTTTCCTTTTTTCTATTTTTTCCAAAAATTCACTTGAAGAGGGTAACCTGAAGATGACCTCATACATAAATTTTTATTGAACAAAAGTTGCATAAAAAAAAATTTTCTTTAAAATAAAAGCCATCCAAAATCACAGCAATGGATATTTATTGTACATTAAAAAATTTACTGAACCCCTTTTTTATCACTTTTTTTCAAAATTCAATCGCTTGGGGTAACCTGAAGATATTGAACCAGAGTTTTAAAATTTTGCATGGGTAATTCTTATGTATGTCCCCGTTTTTTGCCATCTATCCAAACATCAACTCTCAAAAAGTTGAAAAAACGCTCCACCCTATTGTATCATGTCTCCCCGCAGTCGTCTCTTTTTCAGCGTGAAGAGGTTGAGTCGCTCGAGTCGCTCTTCATAGGGATTCGTCCTCAGTGATGGTATCATTTTCGTGGTGCGGCGCTGTACTCTCTCAAGTAATTCAATGTCTTTCCTGTAATTTAGAGACCAGAATTGCACGGCGTATTCCAGGTGGGGCCTTACCAGCGAATTATACAAGGATAACATAACTCCCGGCGTCTTGTATTCGAAGGTCCTCGCTATGAACCCAAGCATTTGTATTGGCTTTCTTACAGGCGGACTTGCAGTGTTTTGTTTGTTTCAAGTCACTGCTGATGGTGACCCCGAGGTCTCTTTCCTCTTGCACTACATGTAGTGGTTCGCCACCCATGTGGTATGTGTGGTTGCTGTTTCTGGATCCGATATGCATTACTTTACATTTGGTAGTGTTGAAGAACATCTGCCATTTTTCTGACCACCGAGTGATCAGGTCCAGGTCTCTCTGAATAATTTCGCAGTCTGCCGTCGTGAGGGCCTTCCCACCCACCTTTGTGTCGTCGGCAAATTTTGAAAGATTGGATTTCAATCCTAGTTCTAGGTCGTTGATATATATGATGAAGATTATGGGTCCCAGCACTGACCCTTGTGGTACTCCACTTGTGACCGGGAGCCACTCGGAGGCCTGTCCGTTGAGTACAACTCTGTTTTCTTCCAGTGAGCCAGTCTTTGATCCACGCTGTCAGGTTGTCGCCTAACCCCGCCGACTTGAGTTTCCTGAGGAGTCTTTCGTGTGGGACTTTGTCAAAGGCGTTTTGAAAGTCTAGATATATAACATCACTGGGGATATGATTATCCCAGTTTTCATAGACACCTTGGAAGAAGTCCAATAAATTGGTTAAGCATGAGCGCTTATTCCTGAAACCCTGCTGAGCATCGGAAATGATGTTGCTGTCTTCAAGGAACCTAAGGAGTTTGTCTCTGATGATCTTTTCGAGGATTTTTCCCGCCACTGAGGTTAAGCTGATTGGTCTGTAGTTTAGGGCCATGCTTTTGTCTTCCTTTTTGTAGATCGGTGTTACGTTCGCTTGTTTCCAGTCTTTCGGGACTTTGTTTTGTTGTAGTGACAGATTGTAGATGGCGGTGAGTGGGTGGAGGATTTGCTGCTTGAGTTCCTTGAGTAGCCTGGGTGACAAGTCGTCGGGTCCGGTGGACTTGTTTGTCTCGAGTTTGTCTAGGTACTTTTTCACATCCCGTTCGTCGATTGTACCAATTTCTAGGGGAGTGATTCCCATCGGTGGGGTAGGGCTCTCGGGTACGGACTGGGTGTTCTCGACCGTGAAAACAGACGCGAAGATTTTGTTTAGGATTTCGACCATTTGTCTGCTGTCCTGTGTTAGTACGTCACTTTATAAGAGTAGGTAGGAAGACACCTACCGAACGGGCGTGAGCTACTCCCGGTGAGGATATATGGGAAGCGAGGAGGGTGCTGAAGCCCTTCAAAGACCCTTCCCATGTCCTCACTAACCGTTTCCCTTTTGTCTCATCAGAGAGTAGTTCAGCATGCTCTAAAGACAGTTCCTCTCTTTTACACCAAACTACATTCACACAACACACACACCTTTTCCCAAAATTCAAAATTCAAAATGACGAGAAATTACCGAGCCTCAGAGTCCCCACCTGTGGGGGACCATAAATTTCCCAGGAGGACTCCTCTTCTGGCTGCCGACTTGAGAGGTGTCCTGATAACTCCTCGAACCTCCTCCTTATCAATTTCTGCAACATTCGCGGTCTTCGTTCTAAATTTCATTCTGTGGAACACCTTCTCTCCTCCTCTAAACCTCACCTTCTCTTCCTCATCGAAACACAGGTTTCTGAGGCTACTGACAGCAACCTCTACTCTGTTCCCTCCTACTATCTCTATCCTAAATTTCAAACCAAAGCTGGATGTTGCGCCTACGTGCGCAACGACATCACTTGCTCTCGTGCCCACGACCTTGACTCTTCTGAATTTTCTACCATCTGGCTAAGACTTCATTGTCATTCTATTACTAAATACATCTGTGCTGTCTATCTCTCACCTAACTCTACTAACTATGTAAAATTCTTTGACTATTTGAACTCAAAAGTGAAGCATATCTTGACTCACTCTCCCTTCGCTGAATCTCAATCTTAGGAGATTTCAATGTTCACCTCCAGCTTTGGCTTTCATCCTCTTTCACTGACCAGCCTGGTGAACAAGCCTACAACTTTGCTCTCCTCAACGACCTAGAGCAGTTCGTTCAGCACCCTACTCGTATTCCCGACCGTCTTGGAGACACGCTCAACATTCTAGACCTCTTCCTTACCTCTAATCCTTCTGCTTACTCTGTCAAACTGTTCTCTCCGTTGGGCTCCTCCGATCATAACCTTATTTCTGTATCCTGTCCTATCGCTCCTGTACATCCCCTGGAACCACCGAAGAGGCGATGGATGCTTCTGGCATTTTGCTTCAGCTCGGTGGGACGACTTGAGGATGTACTTTTCCGATTTCCCGTGGAATGATTACTGCTTCCAGGAGGGAGACCCCTCTGTGTTTGCCCAGCGCATCACAGAGGTGATTGTCTCTGGAATGGAGGCATACATTCCACGCTCTTTCTCTACTCCTCATGCTAAAAACTCTTGGTTTAATCATCCTTGTTCTCGTGCTATTAAAGATAAAGAGACAGCTCACAAAAGGTTCCAGAGCCTTCGAACACCCGCTAACTTTGACCTTTACATTTCAGCCCGGAATCGTGCGAAATCTATTCTCCGACTTACCAAAACTTCTTTTATCAATAGAAAATGTCAATAACTTGCTTTCTCTAATTCTTCCTGTGACTTCTAGCATCTATCCAAAATATCTCCTCCACTTTCACTTCTTCCTCTTTCCCTCCTCTCCTTAACCCTGACGGCAGCAGTGCCATCTCATCTGTCTCTAAGGCTGAACTCTTCGCTCAAACTTTCTGTAAGAACTCTACCCTGGACGATTCTGGGCATATTCCTCATGCTCATCCCTCCTCTGACTCCTTTATGCCTGTTCTTAAAATTCTTCCAAATGATGTTTTCTATGGCCTCTCTGGCCTCAACTCTCAGAAGGCTTATGAACCTGATGGAGTGCCTCCTATTGTCCTTAAAAACTGTGCTTCCGTGCTGACACCCTGCCTTGTCAAACTCTTTCGTTTCTGCCTATCAACATCTACCTTTCCTTCCTGCTGGAAGTATGCCTTTGTACAGCCTGTGCCTTTGAAGGGTGACCGTTGCAATCCCTCAAACTACCGCCCTATAGCTTTACTTTCCTGTCTATCTAAAGCTTTTGAATCAATCCTTAACCGGAAGATTCAAAGGCACCTTTCCACTTCTAACCTTCTATCTGATCGCCAGTATAGGTTCCGCAAGAGGCGTTCTACTGGTGATCTCCTAGCCTTCTTAACTGACTCTTGGTCATCCTCTCTTAGCCGTTTCGGTGAAACCTTTGCTATTGCGCTGGACATATCAAAAGCTTTTGATAGGGTCTGGCACAAATCTTTGCTTTCCAAACTACCCTCCTACGCTTTCTATCCTTCTCTCTGTACCTTTATTTCCAGTTTCCTTTCTGACCGTTCTATTTCTGCTGTGGTGGACGGTCACTGTTCTTCCCCTAAACATATTAACAGTGGTGTCCCACAGGGTTCTGTCCTATCTCCCACTCTCTTTCTGTTGTTCATTGATGATCTTCTTTCCAAAACGAACTGTCCTATCCATTCTTACGCCGATGACTCCACTCTGCATTACTCAACTTCTATTAATAGAAGAGCCACTCCAGGAACTTATCGATTCAAGGCTGGAGGCAACAGAACGCTTAGCCTCAGACCTTACTATTATTTCCGATTGGGGCAAGAGGAACCTGGTGTCCTTCAACGCCTCAAAAACAGTTTCTCCACCGATCCACTCGACACAATCTTCCAAACAACTATCCCCTGTTCTTCGACAACACTCAGCTATCAACTTCTTCAACACTAAACATTCTCGGTCTATCCTTAACTCAAAATCTCAACTTGAAACTCCATATCTCATCTCTTACTAAATCAGCTTCCTCTAGGCTGCGCGTTCTGTACCGTCTCCGCCAGTTCTTCTCCCCCGCACAGTTGCTATCCAGTTACAGGAGCCTTGTCCGCCCTCGTATAGAGCAAGCATCTCATGTGTGGAGGGCTCCACACAGCTCTCCTTGACAGAGTGGAGTCAAAGGCTCTTCGTCTCATCAAATCTCCTCCTCATACTGATAGTCTTCTACCTCTCAAATTGAGCCGCCATGTTGCGTCTCTTTCTATCTTCTATCGATATTTTCATGCTGACTGCTCTTCTGAACTTGCTAACTGCATGCCTCCCCCCCTCCCGCGGCCCCGCTGCACACGTCTTTCTACTCATTCTCATTCCTATACTGTCCAAACCCCTTATGCAAGAGTCAACCAGCATCTTCACTCTTTCATGTCTTACGCTGGTAAACTCTGGAACAATCTTCCTTCATCTGTATTTCCTCCTGCCTACGACTTGAACTCTTTCAAGAGGAGGGTATCAGGACACCTCTCCTCCCGAAATTGTCCTCTCTTTTTGGACACTCCTTCGATCTCTATTCAGGAACAGTGAGTAGCGGGCTTTTTTATATAAATTTTTATTTACGCCCTTGTACTGTCTCCTTAGCTGTAAAAATAAAAAAAACTTACATCTTTTAGGGGACCGATATTGCCTTTTGTCTTCTTTTTGGTTCTTATATACGTGAAGAACTTTTTCGGGTTGGACTTGGCTTCGCTCGCAATCTGCTTTTCATTGTCGCGTTTACGCTGGCGAATGAGAAGCTTTGATGGTACTGTTCGCGTGCCTCGTCAGTGCTGTTTTCCTTTAGCAAGTTGTATTTTCTGTTCTTTAAATTAATCGCCCGTCGAACTTGGGTAGTCATCCATGGTGGGCTTATGGCATTATTTGTTCTAGTCTTCATGGGAACAGTTGTTCTCTCTACCTCTAAGAGTTTGTTCTTGAAGCCGTTCCACGCGCCGCCCACAGGAGTGAGGTTCATGAGTTCCCAAGTTGTCTGGGTTAGCAGCTCACGAGCGAGATTAAAATTTGCTCTTTTGTAGTTTGGAATCTTGGACGTGTTTTCGGTGAGCTCATGGTCTGTTCTGATCTTAATTAAGGCGAATTAGGTGATGGCCGCAACCACTTAGTTTTCGCCGACTTGATTTTCACGTGTAAGATCGGAGTCACTCACGAGTACTAGGTCTAATAAATTATTTTCCCTCGTCGGTTGGGAAACGATCTGGATTAGGAAAGTGTCTTTTAACATTTCGAGTAATGTTACCCTCCTGATCTCCATTCATCGTGGTCCAGTCAATGTTGAAACAGGTGAAGTCCCCAATAATGACTGACTGTTTTGTGTTATGGTGGGAATTTCATACACTGCGTCGTCCGCTGCTTGTTGCTTTGGTCTGTAAACGGTTCCAATCGTTATTTTGTTGTGCTTGCTAGTCTCAGTTCAACACATACAGTGTCATATTTCTCTGAGTCCCCTTTGGTTATTTTCACGGCCGGGTATTTGTTCTTGACGTATCATATAACACCTCCTCCTTTCTTGTGAAGTCTGTTTTTGTAGAAACTTTCGTATCCTGGAATTGAGAATTCGGTCATTAGGTGGTCAGAGATGGCCCACGTTTCGGTGATGGCAATCACGTCCGGTCTTTCTACGTCAACGTAGGTAAGTAACTCATTCCGTTTAGGTATTAAGGTCCGCGCGTTGGTGTATTTTTTTTTTTTACAACAAAGGAGACAGTTCAAGGGCACACAAAAAAAAAAACATTAATAAAAAAAAGCCCGCTACTCGCTGCTCCCAAAAAAGAATCAAAAGAGGTGGCCGAAAGAAAGGTCAATTTCGGGAGGAGAGGTGTCCTGATACCCTCCTTTTGAAAGAGTTCAAGTCGTAGGCAGGAGGAAATACAGATGAAGGAAAATTGTTCCAGAGTTTACCATCGTGAGGGATGAAAGAGTGAAGATGCTGGTTAACTCTTGCATAAGGGGTTTAGACAGTATAGGGATGAGCATGAGTAGAAAGTCGTGTGCAGCGGGGCCGCGGGAGGGGCATGCAGTTAGCAAGTTCAGAAGAGCAGTCAGCGTGGAAATATCGATAGAAGATAGAAAGAGAGGCAACATCGCGGCGGAATTTAAGAGGTAGAAGACTATCAGTAGGAGGAGGAGAGCTGATGAGACGAAGAGCCTTAGGGTGGTGTTACTAGACGGAAGGTCGAGGACAAGTTACTTCCCATGAAGTCAAGTCGTTACTGAGAGTACTTGAAATGCCCGCCAAAATACTGGAACATGGTCGAGTGTCGAGGACACGGGTACCCCCGTGTCTTCGTCGAAATCGTGATTTAAATTGTTATCAGAATTTAGACTGAATGTAAAAAATACAATAAATTATAAAATAAATTTTCAGGAAAAAAATATCCTATTAGGCAGAACACTAGTGTTTCTCTGATAACAGTACCTGTTCCGCGTTTTACAAGAATAAGGCGTCGTGACGACAACAAGCTCCCCCCTCCGGCCTGGCGTCACGCGGGAGAGGAAAGCTGCCGCCATTACTACAATTCATCATCCATATACAGGTAAGACCAAGCGTATTTTCCCGGCTGTGAATGATTGTTTAGTGTTTTTAAAGTGGCAGGATACGTTAGGCGGGATAAGGCGTGTTTACAACTTGCTGGAAGGCTGACAGGAGGCTCGCCTTTCATCGCCATGCCGTAGCCCCAACAAAATGTATTATTACACCCGGGTGAGGGAGCTTGACAGGATGTATAATCTTATTATTCGTGCTTGGTAATAGAGGTCTCCGTGGTCTAGTGGTCAGCGTGGCTGACTACTACTACGCGGCCCCTGTGTCGAATCATGACCCGAGGAGTCAGCGTGCTGCTCACCCAGCTGTTCATCCTCCCTCTCGGGCTGGTTGATAAATGGGTACCTGGGGAAACCTGGGGAAGGTAAACTGTGGTAACCGGATGTTACACTGGCCCTGTGTCCCGGGGTGTTGGGCTCCCTCACCACAGCCTCACGTGTTCATGCAACGGAGAACCCACGCCACGCGCAGCTCAGCTATAGATTGTGCCCCAACTTTACCTTAACTTTGGTAATACTACAGCCTGACGCCAGTAAACCTCAATAAGTATGAATTGTGAATGCTATGAAATAGGTCAAGGAAGCAGCCTTCATTACTGAGCCTGCCCACCCCAGCATGGCCAATATTAATATTTCACACCATTATGGAATAATTACATTGGCCATCTAAGCTCAACTTATATTCAGACAGACCTTGATGCTAAGTTCCACTTCAAATGAAAATAATCCTTGATGAGGTGATGACACAAAATATTAAATATAATTTTATTACAGAAAAAGCAGCAATGGCAGCCTACAGACACCTGCTACGTAGTGGCTCACGTGGGACAATGGGAAGACCTGGCCATCAGGAGGAGAACCCGTTTGTTCAGGAGCCGTAGGGATCCCTTTGAAATGTACTCGGAAGAGGAGTTCACTCAACGCTTTCGGCTCTCCAAACAAGTCACCCTGGATCTCTTATCAAAATCCAGCACCTATTGCCAGATTCTACCAGGAAAAGAGGTGAGCTTAAAATATCATAGGTCTGAAAATATAAAAATGCCATTCTTTACAGGTACTTTAATCAGACCTGATCAAGCTGTAGCTAGCAAGATTAATGTACTGATGCTTAACTGCAACAGGAGCCGATTCAGGAAAAAAGTTTGCCGGAGGCCGATTGTTGAAAAGTCCGATGAAATTGCCTACCACACAATTTGGAATGTTCTGCGCGTTTTGTTGTTATAGCTGCAGCGCACTTCTGAGCTAGTTTCAGTATTCGCTCAGGACCATGGGGGGCAGCCCCTGGGTCCCCCACTTTAGATCTGCCAACGAACCACAACCATAAACAGGGACAGCCCTGATAGTTCTCAAATTATACGAGGTGCCAAAGTCACAGATCCATACCTAGTTATTCTCAGCTATGTAAAAATATGTCTACATATGTCTATGATTTTTGTCAAATTATCATTCCTTAGGAATAAATGTTTATTTCATATTTCCTAGCGATAGAGTTTAGGTCAAAGCAAACAATTCAGTTCAACATATCTTTTGACACACTTTTCTAACATGAGTTTCAGTTGTCAGCCATAATTTATGTGGGGGGGAGCTAGGGGGCTACAGCCCCTCCAATGTTCAATCAGCCTTAAAAGGCCCCGCAAAGTGCCGATTTACAAAATATTACCCCACCTGCCCATCCTTTCTTAGATCGCTACCCTCTTCCCCGCCCACCTCATGAAACTATGATGCCTTATAGACCCCTGCAAAAATCTGCAAAAATTATGGGCTTGGTTATTGATTGGTTGAAAAGTAGGATAAGGCAGTCATCCACATTCTCAGTGAAAGTAAGGTGAAGGTAGGGGCACATACTATAGTTGCACATGGCCTGAGTGCTGACCTCTGTCACATTAGCACTATAGCCTGTGGTGGATATGAACCCATTACCCCAAAAGAGAGGGCAGGTGTAACATCTGGGTTACCACAGGTTTCCCTGTTTCAGTACCCATTAATTTGACAGGCACAAGAGGAGAATGAACAGTTGGGTGAGGTGCACCGACTGGGATTTGAACCTAGATCTGTGGATTTGTAACGGCACGATAACACATCACCATGCAGGTGCAGTCATCAGGAATTATTATTATTGCTATTGTTGTTATTATTATTATTATTATTATTATTATTATTATTATTATTATTATTATTATTATTTATTGTTATTATAATTATAATTATTATAATTATAATTATTATTATTTTCATTATTATTAATTAATTTATTATTATTATTATTATATATTTTTTTATAATTATATATAATTATTATTATTTTCATTATTATTAATTAATTTATTATTATTATTATTATTATTATTATTATTATTGTATTGTACCCCATTATGGTGGTCTCAATTACCCCATGTTATATAAAGATCAATACAAAGTAAACATTAACATTGATCACCTCCACACTGGCTGTATACTTACATAGGATGCCTGGCTACAGATCACAGAAATTGACTTGGCTGAGACACGGACAAGCTTGTGTACACCTTAAGTTACTGGGTCATTCCTCGAATATACATACACAAATGAATAGGAATGAGGGTACTTGTGGAATGAGTGAAAATATGTGGTTTACATTTTCAGATCTCTTACCTTAACTTTGGTAATACAGTGAGCCTGACGCCAGTAAACCTCAATAAAGTATGGTGTAGATGTATGAAATAGGTCGGAAGCAGCCTTCATTACTGGGCTGCCCACCCAGCATGGCCAATAATGTATTTCACACATTATGGGAATAATTACATTGGCCATCTAAGCTCAACTTATATTCAGACAGACCTTGATGCTTAGTTCCGTAAATGATAATCATGATGAGGGTGATGACACAAAGATTAAATATAATTTTATTACAGAAAAAGCAGCAATGGCAGCCTACAGACACCCTGCTACGTGAAATTGGCTCGTGGGACAATGGAAGACCTGGCCATCGGGAGAACCCGTTTGTTCAGGGCCATAGGGATCACTTTGAAATATACTCGGAAGGGAGTTCACTCAACTTTCAGCTCTCAAGCAAGTCTGCCTGGTCTCTTATCAAAATCAGCACCTGTTGCCAGATTCTACCGGAAAAGGTAAGCTTAAAATATATGGGTCTGAAAGTAAATGCCATTCTTTACAGGTACACAATCGGGCCTGATCAAGCTGTATTAACAAGATTAATGTACTGATAACCTTTGTGAAGAGACCGATTCAGGAAAAAAGGTTGCCGGAGGCCCGATTATTGAAAAGTCCGATGAAATTGCCTACAATTTGGAATGTTCTGCGAGTTTTTGTTGTTATAGCTGCAGCGCATACAGAGCTAGTTTCCAGTTCGCTCCAGGACCATGGGGGGCAGCCCTGGTCCCCCCGCTAGATCTGCCCAACGAACCACAACCATAAACAGGGACAGCCCTGATGGTTCTCCAAATTACCCAGTGCCAAAGTCACAGTCCATACCTAATTTATTCTCAGCTATGTAAATATGTCTACATATGTCTATGATTTTTTGTCAAATTATCATTCTTGGGAATAAATGTTTATTTCATATTTCTAACTTGATAGAGAGTTTAGGTCCAGCAAACAATTCAGTTCAACATATCTTTTGACACACTTTTCTAACATGAGTTTCTGTTGTCAGCCATAATTTATGTGGGGGGGGCTGAGGGGCTACAGCCCCTCAATGTTCAATCAGCCTTAAAATGCCTAAAGTGCCTATTTACAAAATATTCCCTCACCTGCACATCCTTGGCTTCGATCCTTCTTCCTCTTCCCCACGCCCACCTCATGAAAACTATATGATGCCTTACTGGAGCCCCTGCAAAATCTACCCAAAAATTATGGGGCTTGGTTGTTGATTGGTTGAAAAAGTAGGATAAGGCAGTCATCCACATTCTCAGTGAAAGTAAGGTGAAGGTAGGGCACATACTATAGTTGCACATGGCCTGAGTGTGACCTCTGTCACGTGGCACACACTATAGCCTGTGGTGAATGTGAACATTACTGAAGAGGGGCAGGTGTAACATCTGGGTTACCTGAGTTCCACAGGTACCAGTGGTGACAGAGCACAGAGGGAGAATGAACAGTTGGGTGAAGTGCACACCGACTGGGATTTGAACCTAGATCTGTGGATTTGTGGCAGCACGATAACACATCACTACATAGAGGTTACTGCAGTCATCAGAATTATTATTATTAGCTATTGTTGTTATTATTATTATTATTATTATTGTGTGTGTGTGTATTTATTGTTATTATAATTATAATTATTATAATTATAATTAATGCCTAAGTATTATTAATTAATTTATTATTATTATTATTATATTTTTTTATAATTATATATAAATTGTATTATTTTCATTATTAATTAATTTATTATTATTATTAATGTGTGTTATTATTATTATTATTATTATTATTATTATTATTTACTGTTGCGAGTCAATTGTTATTATTTTCGTGGCCAATAATTGAATTTATTATTATTATCATTATTATTATTATTATAATTATTTTTATTATTATTATTATTATTTTTATTATTATTATTATTACTATTATTTATTTTTTATTATTGTTATAAGTATTGTTATTATCATTATTATTATTATTATTATTATTATTATTATTATTATTATTAATTACTATTATTATTATTATTATTATTATTATTATTATTATTATTATTATTATTATTTTATTATTATTAGCATTATTATGTTCGTTCATTATTATTATTATTATTAATATTGCTCATTAATTATTATTATTAATATTATCATTATTATTATTATTAATATTATTATCAGCCTGTTTCCGGATGTCGGGAGTATACTGGGCCCTGGGAGAACCTTCTTTTCTCTTGTAGAATTTTCATGTCGAAACAAAAGCAGAAGCTGATGTACCATTTATGTAGCTAACGTCTCTTGTACCCCATTACGGTGGTCTCAATTACCCCATGTTATATAAAGATCAATACAAAGTAAACATTAACATTGATCCCCCTCCCACTGGCTGTATATACTTACATAACCGGGATGCCTGGCTACCAGAATCTACAGAAATTGGACTTGGCTGAAGGACGCAGCTTAATGTACAACCACACCTATAGCGTTACTGAGTCCACATTCCTCGAATATACATACACAAATGAAAGATAGGAATGAGGGGTACTTGTGGAATGAGTGAAAAGATGTGGTTTACATTTCCAACAGATCTTATGTGCTTGAATGTCTACAAAACAGAAGTTAACAAAACAGTCGACCTATTATTATTTTTTTTAATTTTTAAAAATTTCCTTATGCTGGTCTCAAGTTGCCCCAGGTGGTCATAATAGCCCCGTTCTATGGTGTGTGTGTGTATATATATATATATATATATATATATATATATATATATATATATATATATATATATATATATATATATATATATATATATATATATATATATATTCTAAATATTTCTTTCTTACAGGGCTTCCATATATATATATATTCAATAATATTTCTTTCTTACGGGCTTTAGTCCCACCACGTCTCCAGCTGCTGGTAACCCTCCCGCTACTATGCCACTGGGAGCTTCCAGCTTGACATGGGGGAGTTAGCTGTGACCTCATCGCTGCCCAGTGTATCTACCTGTGTCAAGACTGTGACCAGTGCCAATCTGCTGCCAGCTAGCGGGGACTACATAAAGTTCCCACAGTCCTGCTGAAGAACAGGATGTCATGCCGACAATTTGCCGAGGTAGCTGCCATGCCAGAGTTATTGGATGTGAGATAATTGTACATCCCAATCATCAGTCCAGAGTGGAGAAGATGCAGAACTTTTACCGCTGCAGGAAAGGCTTTTTTCATTATGTAGATATAATGGGGGTCTGCAACTCATTCATGCTCTTACAAATCTGGTCGTGAACTGGCAAGGTAGTGCATGATGCCCACATCTTCAGTATGAGTCTGTTTTGGCATATTGCTACTCTGGAGGGAGGGCAGTACAGAAGGATACTTGTTGAGGGATTCGGGCTATGCCTGCCAAAGCTACCTTTTAACTCCCATTCGAATTCCTCGTACTGTTAAGGAGAGGCATTACAATGCCTCTCACATCAAAACCAAGGAACCTGATCGAGAGAACATTCGGGATTTGGAAAGATTTGCTATTCTCTCAAAGCCAATGAGGAACAACACTCTCAACATCAAAAAATTGGCGTGACTGCATGTGCCATCCTGCCAATATGTGCAATCCTCAACAAACTCCCCATTGACATGCCAGAAAGAAGAACAGCCCATCAACATGGAACTTATACTTGCAGATGCAAATAGTGTAGGCACTGGAAATGCTCGCCATGAGCTTCTACATTGTTGAGAAGATTCTTTTTCAAATCTTCTGTGGATGTCAAAATGTACACCCATTGAAAGTGCTGGCAATGGAACCCAGGCTTCTGGATAGGAGTCAGGGCAGCAGATGACCAACCGAGCCATCGATGATTTAAAGTTCTCCGTCTAGTCCAAGACCTACACACCCTGGTGAACCTCACTGCAGCCCTAACACACCAAGAACATTTTCTGCTCCACTGCCCAAGATTCCCCACTCCCTCCACACCAACCTCATTAAGCATCCCTAGCCAGACTCCCAACATCTCCACAGGCCAACTTTACGCATAGAAGCCCTGCTGGTAGCATTTGCAACACCCTCAGCCCCAACACATAGCTTCCAAGCCCTCAAGTCTATGCAGACCTTCCTACAGAAGTCCTGGCAACTCAATGGGATCTAACCTCCTGGTGACACATCGACAGAATATAGCAACATCCATAGCATTTCACTGATGGGGCTCAGGAGGCAGTGGTCCACAGCTAACAGGCCCATAAAACACCAGAAAAAGATGATCCCAGAGGCCACTTCTCTGTGCTGTATCTGACATCCTCGCCCCCACTGTGGATATGCAGGAAAGGTGACTTCTACGCCCACACTCATGGTGGCTGGAAATGCTTTTATTTAACCCCACAGTAGCACATGCGGTGCTATATATATTGGAAGACTGCAATAACATTGAAAATTCAAGTAATCTACATGACAAAAATTTTTCACTATTATTGCAGTTTTTCTAATGTAAATATATACTACAGGTGGCATTATGGGTTGACTAAGCGATTAAGCGTTTCAGCTACCATGAGTGTGAGCGAGTCACTTTTCCTTCATATCCACAGTAGAAAACAAGAGGAATTATCAGGTATAGTCTGCTGCGCCGTATTCCCTTGGCATCTGGTGACCTCAGTAGCTCAGTTGG